>NC_136499.1:5324848-5387348 GCF_053919585.1 Euprymna scolopes
TTCCCAAACGAGCACTTTAAAAATAAGTATGACTCAAATAAAAACGATTTCTCCTTCTTTGATAAATGGACGGAACAGATACTACACTTTGAATTGTTTGCTTTAAGGTAAATATATAAAATGTAACAAATTACCATTAAAAGTATGTGCAATGGGGGTCGTTGATTATCTTTTGTTAAATGTAAGAAAATTAAATATATTATTCTTGGCTAGAATCATCTCAGTCGCCACAATACCGCATTTAGTCTAGGGGGTCATCCTACTTGAAAATATCCCGAAAATGTTATAGAAAATGTAAATTTTATTCATTAATACAAAACAAATTCATTAACAGAATAGAATAAGGCAGCACTAATCAGAAGACCAGAAAAAACATCATAAACGGATCGAAATGCTGTAAAACAGACAGCACACAATAGAAGACCGAATGACTGGTCCCTTCCCACAAACATAAAGTTTTACATATAGTTTGTTCTAATACTACAAAATCTAAAGATATCAGCTTCCTGACTTAAAAGGATCAAAATTGATATTCTTGTGTTTTTCTTTACCTATGCAAAACTCAATCATGTTTTTCCAAACCAAAAATAAAGACAGTTTTATCTGAAGGCATAAAGACCTTGAAGAATTAAAACCTTTTTCTACAATGGCCAAATTTTGCATTAAATGACCCGAAAATTGTTGGTATGCCGTAAAACAAAACAACCAAACCAAATCAAGCAAAACAAACTCGTGTTTTATATGGTGATATCAAGCTCTCCCAAAACATATCTCTAAATAGAAAAAAAAACAAAAACAAAACATATCTCTAAATGGGACAAAAAAAAGACATATCTCTAAATGGGACAAAAAATTAACATATCTCTAAATTGGACAAAAAAAAAACATATTTCTAAATGGGACAAAAAAAGACATATCTCTAAATGGGACAAAAAACATCTCTAAATGGGACAAAAAAAAACATATCTCTAAATGGGACAATAAATAAACATATCTCTAAATGGGGAAAAAAAACATATCTCTAAATTGGAAAAAATAAACATATCTCTAAATTGGACAAAAAAAACATATCTCTAAATGGGACAAAAAAACATATCTCTAAATGGGACAAAAAAACATATCTCTAAATGGGACAAAAAAACATATCTCTAAATGGGACAAAAAACATATCTCTAAATGGGACAAAAAATAAACATATCTCTAAATTGGACAAAAAAACATATCTCTAAATGGGACAAAAAACATATCTCTAAATGGGACAAAAAAAAGACATATCTCTAAATGGGACAAAAAATAAACATATCTCTAAATTGGACAAAAAAAACATATTTCTAAATGGGACAAAAAAAAGACATATCTCTAAATGGGACAAAAAACATCTCTTAATGGGACAAAAAAACATATCTCTAAATGGGACAATAAATAAACATATCTCTAAATGGGACAAAAAAAAACATATCTCTAAATTGGAAAAAAATAAACATATCTCTAAATTGGACAAAAAAAACATATCTCTAAATGGGACAAAAAAAACATATCTCTAAATGGGACAAAAAATAAACATATCTCTAAATGGGACAAAAAAACATATCTCTAAATGGGATAAAAAAAAACATATCTCTAAATGGGACAAAAAAAAACATATCTCTAAATTGGACAAAAAAAACATATCTCTAAATGGGACAAAAAAAAACATATCTCTAAATGGGACAAAAAAATAAACATATCTCTAAATTGGACAAAAAACATATCTCTAAATGGGACAAAAAAAAACATCTCTAAATGGGACAAAAAAGCATATCTCTAAATGGGGGAAAAAACATATCTCTAAATGGGACAAAAAAAACATATCTCTAAATGGGACAAAAAATAAACATATCTCTAAATTGGACAAAAAAAACATATCTCTAAATGGGAACAAAAAAAACATCTCTAAATGGGACAAAAAAGCATATCTCTAAATTGGACAAAAAAAAAACATATCTCTAAATTGGACAAAAAATAAACATATCTCTAAATTGGACAAAAAAAACATATCTCTAAATGGGACAAAAAACATATCTCTAAATGGGACAAAAAATAAACATATCTCTAAATTGGACAAAAAATAAACATATCTCTAAATGGGACAAAAAAACATATCTCTAAATGGGACAAAAAAAAACATATCTCTAAATTGGACAAAAAAAAACATATCTCTAAATGGGACAAAAAAAAACATATCTCTGAATGGGACAAAAAATAAACATATCTCTAAATTGGACAAAAAATAAACATATCTCTAAATGGGACAAAAAAAACATATCTCTAAATGGGACAAAAAATAAACATATCTCTAAATTGGACAAAAAACATATCTCTAAATGGGACAAAAACAACATGTCTCTAAATAGGACAAAAAACATATCTCTAAATGGGACAAAAAAAAACATATTTCTAAATTGGACAAAAAACATATCTCTAAATGGGACAAAAAAACATATCTCTAAATAGGGACAAAAAACATATCTCTAAATGGGACAAAAAAGCATATCTCTAAATGGGACAAAAAATAAACATATCTCTAAATGGGACAAAAAACATATCTCTTAATAGAACAAAAAAAAACATATCTTTAAATACAACAAAAATATCTCTAAATGGGACAAATATTTCTAAATGGGACAAATAAATTGAAACCAGTACTTTAAAACGACAAAATTTTAAGGTTTAATTCTTGATACATTGGACAATTACTGATCTTTAAATCTTTCACGCTTAAAGTTTGTAATATGTAAGTTTGTAATAACGTTTGTCGCAGTGTTTGCAATATTATTTTTGTCGGTCTGTCAAGCTTTTGTCAATCTTTAGTCAATCTAAATTAGATTTATAAATTAAAAACAAAACTACTCAGTCACTCTACACACCCTAAAGGGCATTAACAAGTTCATCACTATGAAAACCCACTGACCACCGTGAATGTAGAAACTCAGATGGTATTGGCACGTAACACGATACAAATGACAAAGACTCTTCTGCAAGGAACAAGGACCGGGGCAGACAGAAGAACACCCTTAACGGCTACGGTAAACAGTGAGAAATACTGTTGAAATTTAAACATTTATTTATTAAATGTTTTTTAACGTCTGTCAGAGTGATCTAATCTTGATGATCTGCACACATAAGAGCTGAATTGACTTTTTATTTCAACTGAAAATACTCAACGATAAAAAACAAGTTTCTTTAAGGGGCTAACATAATTATTTACTATTCACTATGGTAATTGTTTACTATATAATATAAAAATAATTATTAATTGTTTACTATATAATATAAAAATAATTATTGATTGTTTACTATATAATATAAACATAATTATTAATTGTTTACTATATAATATAAAATAATTATTAATTGTTTACTATATAATATACAAATAATAATTAATTGTTTATTATATAATATAAAAATAATTATTAATTGTTTACTATATAATATAAAATAATTATTAATTGTTTATTATATAATATAAAAATAAGTATTTTTACTATATAATATAAAATAATTATTAATTGTTTACTATATAATATAAAAAAATTATTAATTGTTTACTATATAATATAAAATAATTATTAATTGTTTATTATATAATATAAAAATATGTATTTTTTACTATATAATATAAAAAATAATTATTAATTGTTTACTATATGTTATAAAAATAATTAATTATTGTTTACTATATAATATAAAACAATTATTAATTGTTTACTATATAATATAAAATAATTATTAATTGTTTACTATATAATATAAAACATAATAATTATTTTTTTACTATATAATATAAAAAATAATTATTAATTGTTTACTATATAATATAAAATAATTATTAATTGTTTATTATATAATATAAAAACAGGTATTAATTGTTTACTATATAATATAAAAAATAATTATTAATTGTTTATATAATATAAAATAATTAATAATTGGTTACTATATAATATAAAAATATTATTAATTGTTTACTATATAATATAAAAATAATTATTAATAGTTTACTATATAATATAAAAAAATAATTATTAATGTCTTTCTATATAATATAAAAAATAAGTATTAATTGTTTACTATATAATATAAAAAATAATTATTAATTGTTTACTATATAATATAAAATAATCCTTAATTGTTTACTATATAATATAAAAAATAATTATTAATTTTTTACTATATAATATAAAAATAATTATTAATTGTTTGCTATATAATATAAAAACAAATATTTATTGTTTACTATTTAACATAAAAATAATTATTAATTGTTTACTATATAATGTAAAAATAATAATTATTTGTTTACTATATAATATAATAAAAAAGTATTAATTTGTTTACGATATAATATAATAAATAATTATTAATTTGTTTACGATATAATAAAATAAATAATTATAAATTGTTTACTATATAATATAATAAATAAGTATTTATTTTTTTACTATATAATATAATAAATAATTGTTAATTGTTTACTATATAATATAATAAATAATTGTTAATTGTTTACTATATAATATAATAAATAATTGTTAATTGTTTACTATATAATATAATAAATAATTGTTAATTGTTTACTATATAATATAATAAATAATTATTAATTTGCATACGATATAATATAATAAATAAGTATTTATTTGTTTACTATATAATATAAATAATTATTAATTTAATTACTATATAATATAATAAATAATTATTAATTGTTTACTATATAATATAAATAATTATTAATTTTTTACGATATAATATAATAAATAATTATTAATTTGTTTACGATATAATATAATAAATAATTATTAATTGTTTATTATATGATATAATAAATTATTATTAATTTGTTTACGATATAATATAATTATTTATTTGTTTACTATATAATATAATAAATAATTATTTACTATTCACTATGGTAATTGAGGAGGTTGGCGAGTTCTTAGTGGATATATATATATATATATATATATATATATATATATATATATATATATATATATATTGTATGCAAAATCCGATCCCGCATTTTGCTAATTCCTACCCTCTGATGAGAAGGAAAGTATTTCTTCGAAACTCCGCGGATTAAGGACTATCCACTTATCAAGTGTTTCCTTTTCAGATTAAATATATTTTTAACTCTTTTTCAAAGTGGTTTTTAACATGTTTTATTAACTGTTTGCTCTTTTATATATATATATATATATATATATATATATATATATATATATATATATATCTCAAAATATCAACTAAGAACCCGCCAAACTCCTCTATTACCATAGTGAATGCCCACATATATAATATATATATATATATAATATAAAATATTATATATATATATAAAAGCATATATATATATATATATATATATATATATATATATATATATATATATATATATATATATATATATAAATTCTTTTTGGGGTTCAAAATTTTATAATTGCTGAATAAAGACCAATTAACATAATGGATTTAAAAAAAAATTTAAAAAAAAATTAAAAAGGGCTAGAAAACAGAGTTTCGTTCCTCGTCCAACAGAGCTAAATCGAGGAAAAATTAAGATTAATAAAATTGTTATGAAAATGGCTTGCGAGAAAAAATACATAATTAAAAAAATAAACGGGAAAAGAATCACAAAGAATCACATAACGTCCTAAAAGATTTTCTCTTTTTGTTGACTTAATAAAAGTGGTTTCTAGGATTTTAAATGAAAGGGCAAGTGCAACCTGCTTAGGATCATGAACATGTGGACATTAAAATTCGTGGCACAAGCACGGTAATTTATAAGGTGCTCGCAGACAGCAGATCCATATGTATCATCCAGAATGTGAAAAATTCATATGGTGAAACATATATATATATATATATATATATATATATATATATATATATATATTTAAAGTTAAGAAATTCCAACGAAAGAAAGATGTATATTTAAATAAGGGAGTAGTCACCAACAATGTGTATTTTTTAACATTATTTTATTATTCCGTGTCTTGGTTTTTCATTGAGAATTATGTTTGAATCATTGTAATAATGTTTTTAAGCAATTGAAATCGTTTTTACCCGCGTTTCAGACGTTCTGTGAAGCGTCCTCGTCAGAAATTATTTTCAAATGTGTTGGAGATGTAAAAATGGTAATTTTCATAGTTCATTTGAAGTGTTTCCAAGGGGTGGAGGCTTATAAGTGTTTATTATATATATATATATATATATATATATATATATATATATATATATATATATATATATATATATATACATACATATATATATATATATATATATATATATATATATATATATATATATACTGATTTAGAAGATACTCAAATAAGATATATTGAAATTTCATTAATCCGCGGAATTAAAAAAAAAAAAATCGCTCTTTTCATCCGAGGAAAGATATTAGCAAATGAATATTATAGCAAAACTATAAATTTGCTGGCATTAATTGAAACAGAAATATATGAAAGCAAGTTATACATGCAAAATTATTTTCTTGCAAATAATTCATAAAATGGGGGAAAAAATAAAAATAAAAGGATAAACTAAAAGTGAAAAATTAAAAATTAGATATAAAGATATGGGAAGCTTAAGTATTATCAATGATAACAGGAGACACTGTTCTCATAAAAAGAATCCGGAACTGTTGACAAGGAGATTCAAACTAAAATTCAAAATGTTTTTAATAATCCAAACTGTTCGTAATAATCAAAAATATTTGTAATAATCAAAAATATTTGTAATAATCAAAAATATTTGTAATAATCAAAAATATTTACTACATACTATTTTTAACTTCAATTTATAACATTATATAATCAATTCCTAATGCTGCAATATTTTAAGTTATAAATTTATTATATTTTTACTAGAATATTTTGTCCTTTTCTTTTCCAGTTTTAACAACTAGTCCTTTACTTTTCCATGTTTAAGCTTAACCATATTACTTTTCTTGCTCACATTTTCTATTGTATACATATATATATATTTCTCTTAGTCTGTATACCTGTCTGTTACTTGCATTTTTTAAAGCTATTGGACAGATCTCGTTGAAATATTGTATGGACCTTTGATAAGGTGCAGTGAATTAAGTATTATGATATCCATTCGATGGCACGTTAGAGGTTAATACGTTTTAATAGGGATTAGTAATCACAATACTATTTTTACTTTAGAAGTTTTCTTGGAAACTACTGGCCTGATCTGACTGAAATTTTATATGAACTTTTCTTATCATAAGCAGAAACACTAGAGGAAAACCTCCAATCTTTAGTGAAATAGGGACAAAAATATATGATCACAGTTAATACTGCCAAGACTAATATTTACAAGAAACCTTCAATAGCTATTGCTAAGAATACATCAACTGAAAGTACTTCTTTTAAACTCCTCGTCTTCACAGAGAACATGAGATGGAACAGATACATCGAAAGCATTGCCAAGGCTGCTGCGAAGGAGGTGATTTCTCTCTACCGTGCTAGAAAGCTACCTATGCCTGTAAGTATCCTGTACCTCTACAAGGCGACCATTCGCCTATATATGCAGTATTGTTGTCACATTTTGGCTAGTGCATCTGCTACTTGTCTCTTGCTTCTGGACAGGGTTCAAAAGAGAGTTGCTAACCTGATAGGTCCTGAACTGTCATCTAAGCTTCAATCTCTGTCCCACCGATGAAATGTTGCATCCCTCTGCCTGTTTTACAAGTATTTCAATGGTGGATGCTCAGACGAACTACAAGCCCTTGTACCCCCCCTCGACGTAGATACCCTCGTCACACCCGATAAGCAGCAAATCCAACCCCTACACAGTAGACATCCCTAGATGTAAGAAAACCTTCTACTCTAATAGTTTCTTCCCCAGTACTTTTGCTAAACTCTGGAATTCTCTCCCGAATTCCTACTTTCCCAACTGTGCTCATATGCAGAAGTTCGAGTGTCATGTGAACAGACGTCTTGCTCCTCAACTCCCTACATAGTATCCCTGCAACTTATGTCCCTGATAGTAGCCCTCTACATCAAATAACCCTGTGCCTTGTTTGGGGTGAAAATGCAATAAAAAATAAAAAAGGGATTAATAGGGATTAGTTATCATAATACCACATTTACTCCAGAAGTTTTCTTCGGGAACTATTTGGCCGATCTCATTCAAATTTTACATGAACCTTTGTTATGATCAAGTGCAGCAAACTAAGTATTATAGTATCCGTTCGATGCACAGTTAGGGGTTAATAGAGATTAATATTTAATGAAAAAATAAGCACAATTTTAACTATAGTCAACTATCAATTTCACATAAAGCATTTATTCTAATCAACGGGCCATAACTTTTGCTCATTGTTGTTATATCATTTTAAAACACGCCACCACAAAGTTATGCTTGATTTTGGCATTAAACTTTGCTATTAATTGCATCTCGATAAACGGTAATTTCATTGTAAATTGAACCCTACTGACCTCATAAAACGAATATATGAATGCGGTCATTACATTCTTTGAAGATATAAACTTTTTAAAAATTAATTTCGATTTTTTGTTAATATATCGATTTCTATAACAGGCAAACAAATTATTGTATTATTTAGAGAGACTAGCAGAGATACCTGGACTTTACCCTGGGTCATAAAAGTCAAGAGTTTAAAAGATATATGCATACTTTTCAAATATCGTTGCGTCTCTTAATCCGTCATTCTCCCCCTTCCCATTTTGTTACCTCACCTTTTCCAGATACCCTTTCGCCTCCGCTCAGCCCATTTCTCTGTAGTGAAAATAATAACTTTCTAATGTAAGCCATTCATATTTCCATTGTATAATAGATAACATTTGAAATAGTTGAAAAAACTTCGACAAAACCTACTCCAGTTGACCATCCAAGAATGAATATTTAAAAACTATTTAGATATTATTCATCCAGGGCAATGCCGATCAAGATCATACAAACTATATGATTGTTTTGTAGATTTTGAATTTTAGCTGGACATACAAACGCAATTATAGCTGCTAAAAGGTCAGAATTAAAACGTTGGCAAAAAAAAAAAAAAAAAAAGTGTAAATCGACATAATTTGCATCCTTCACGCATGCGCAAATATACATTTATACGTTTAAGTGCATTAATTTTTAAAGTTCTAATAATCATGTGTCATTAGGTCATATGATAGTGAATAGAGCTAAATGCTTTGGTTTCGATTCTAACTGATAGCACCCAAGTTATATATTAAAAAACTTTTAAAATATCTATATATATTGGGCACAATATAATAATCAACAGAGAATTGGCTTTATCATCATAAATACGAAATTAGCACGAATTAAAATATCATATTTAAACGTATTTTACGACCAGTCGGCGAGTTCAATATAATAAGCAATAGAGAATTGGCTCTATAATAATAAATACAAAATTTGCATAAATTAAAATATCATATTTTAGCGTATTTTACGGCTGATCAACAACAGGCGGCCTGCTAGTAGATAATATAGACGGTCATGTATGTGATGTCGGATTGAGCGCGAAGGCGTGAGAAGAGATAAAGAATTGTAGTATGAAACTTTGAAGAAATTCTTGTTAATATAAAGCGACAGTTATTTTTTTTTAAGTTTCTGTCTTATCTTAAAAATGCTTGAACTGAAAACACGCCTCTCACTCATGTCAAATTGAAAGCGTTTGAGAATAATTTGAATCCGCAATTATTTTCCAACTGTGACTTAAAAAAATGATAAGACTTTCGTTCTGTCATCAAAACTCACACCAAGAACTTCATTAAAAAAAAAAAGCAATAAAATTTTAATGTTTGGCATTTTTACACGACTATCCCGAACGAAGAAAAACCCATAAAAGCGTAAAGTAGAAATTGGAAAAAACTAACTACTCTACTAGAGAGGCAATGGAAACCTCTGTTTAGTCTCGAAAGAGAATGGATTCCCTTCTGTAAGGCTGCGCGTGTAACTGTGAAATAAGGGGTTTTAAATCACGTCACCTCAGCATATCGCCACTCTGGGGTAAGGGGCTGCTATTTGAGGCCCGGCTTAAGGAAGATGAATAAGATATTCAAACTTCTGCATATCAGTACATGACTAGGTGTATCAGAATTTTTGTAGGAACTTTTGATACTCCTAACACGAAACTGCGAATAAAATATAAAAATCTCGTAACTTCTCTGTTAAAAGTGGGTTGTTTATTTTCTTTATGGATTATACTTCCAAAATAAACTATTAAAGTTGTTTTAAAAGTAATAGAAATATTCTTTTTTTTTTAAAAACAGTAATGAATTTTCCGAACTCAATATTTTTCAATTTTTAAACTTTAAAAATCTATCAAAATTTTTCTATTGATTCTATTTTTACGATATTTTCAGGGTCAATGTGAAATTTTATGTTCTTTCCAATAAACTGAATATAATATTTTAGACAAACGTCTTTTTTTTAAATTCACGCCCCACCCCATTTTCAAGTGTCTATTAAAAAGTAAATAATTAATTTACTCACCGAAAAGTAAATAATTAATTTACTCACAAATTGAAGAGAAAAGGTCAATAAATAATATATTCAAATTTAAAACAACAAAAAAAAACGTAGTGTTTTTTTAGAATTTTACCTGTAAAGTTTGAAGTTTAAAACCTTTTTTTAAACCACGTTGTTTGTTTTTTCTTTTTTTTTTTAATGGAACCTTGGTCTTTGCCCCTTTAATTGAAAAAAACAAAAACAAATTAGGGCTTGAATTACATTTTTCGATGAGTTATAAGCTTGGAAAACAGGGGGTCGAATAATTCATGCCTCCCATTTTGAAGTGTCTATTAAAAAGTAAATAATTAATTTATGTACCAAAGTCTTATATATCACAAATTGAAGAGAAAAGGTCAATAAATAATATATTCAAATTTAAACAAAAAAGTACTGTTTTTTTAGAAATTTACCTGTAAAATCCGAAGTTTAAAATCTTTTTAAAAAAAAACCCACGTTGTTTTTTTTTTTTTTTTAATGAAACCTTAGTCCTTGCTCCTTTAATTGAAAAAAAAAAATTAGGGCTTGAATTACATTTTTTGAGGAGTTATAAGCTTGGAAAGATGGGGTGGAATTATTTACTATTTTCACGGAATTTCTGACACACCTAGTACATGACTGGTATATTATTATTGGAATCCGTTAAGATGAATAATTTGTATATTTAAGGCCAGAAGAATAGTTGGCCGAAACGCCGTGAAACAACAAGTATCAAGATGAGGAAACAGTCCGCAAAAATAAATATACCATTACGATTGGTATATACAAACTGAGTACGTTTCAAGTAAATGATTAAACTATATATATATATATATATATATATATATATATATATATATTTGCAGTCATCCACATACAGTACTGCTTCATTGTGTCACAACTCATCAGTACGGCTAGACTAGCACCTCTCCCAAACTAAGGATTGAACCTAGAACCATCTCGTTGATAGCCGACAGTTCTACCCATCAACCCACGGGAACGGCGCCCGTAAATGATCTAAAAAAATGTCCATTTTAAACAAACATTCGTCCATCACTTTTATAGTGCTCAAACCGCTTGTTTAGACACAAACAGCGAGCCGCGCATTATTCAGTCAATTAAGTAGCGGGTGAGATTATTTACAACAGACCTCCACCCAAATAGGGGGGCTTAAAATATGTTTATAGTCACCGACATACAGTACTGTTTCGTTGTATCACAACTCATCAGTGCGGCTAGACTAGCACCTCTCCCAGGCTAAGGATTGAACTTAGAACCATCGCGTTGATAGCCGGCAGTTTTACCCGTCGATCCTATAAAAAACAAACAAAACAAAAAACAAACAAACAAAACAAACAAAAAACAGTATTACTCTCAAGTAAAACACACACACACACACACACACACACACACACACACACACACACACACTCACTCACACACAAACAAAAAAAAACACACACACGCAAACAAAACCCACACAGGCACACAGCATGCTGACGTCAGGTAGTTAAGCAAACCGGCGTCGACCTCAAAAACCACAAGAGATAAAAAGACTTTTTTTTCGACAAGCCTACACTTCTAATTGAATAATTACCACGAACTCGATAGAGCTTTCTTCAAGCGGAAGTAAACGAACAATCCACCGCCGACAGAGCATGAGCCTATAAAGTTCCACGTCAGCTGTTTTGCCTCCTCCTCGTCGATGTGTCTTGAAATCACTATATATATATATATATATATATATATATATATATATATATATATATATATATATATATATATATACACACACACACATATATATATACTTCATTTAATCACATAAATTAACACACGAAAATATAATTTTATGCGTAAAATTTAAGTATTTACTTCAACATTGCTCAATACATAGGTAGAGCTAGTTAGTAAGTTATAAAAATATATATGGCAATTAAGCTGCACAGAATATTCTGCGTTTCATTTGCGCTAGGATTCGTCACAGCTCTTCGTATAAGCCTGACGAATCCTAACGCGGATGAAACGCGGAATATTCTGTGTAGCTTAATTGCCATATATATATATATATATATATATATATATATATATATATATATATATATATATATATATATATACATACTAGCGGGTCGCCTGGGTACCCGGTCGTAAAATACGCACATATATTATATTTTAATTGATGCAGAATTCTCATTTATTAAAAAGAGAAATACCGTAGGTATTAAACGTAACGTTAAATTCCTTTAAAAAATAAAGTTAAAAAAAGTACAGTGGATAAAGTATTCGGTAAAATTCTATTGTAATAGTTACATGCCTCTTAAGCTTGAAGGTTCGATGCTCAATGCGGGCGATAAAGTTGAAGGTTCAATTCTCAATGCAGGCGATAAGGTTGAAGGTTGAATTCTCAGTGCAAACAATAAGGTTGAAAGTTCGATTCTCAATGCAGGGGATAAGGTTGAAGGTTCTATTCTCAATGCGAGGAACAAGATTGAAGGTTCGATGCTCGATGCGGACGATGAGGTTAATGGTTCAATTCTCAATGCGGGCGATAAGGTTGAAGGTTCAATTCTCAATGCAGACGATATCTAAAATGTACTTGCAAAGAACTTAGGACTTCTACCAAATCTTGACGTACATAACAAAATTATGCTTACCTTATGGACTAGATAAAAGTTCCGTTCGAAATTCTGTGCAGTTCCACGAGTTCGACAAAACTATTTCCGAATTCCACAAGATACACTCTAAGAAGGCGGAAGTTTACATCGACCGAAATGTTCTGAAAATAACGTTCAAGATGAGAAAAGTTGTCCGAGGAATTGAAATAATACGTTATGTTTTATTCTTAATCGTCAATTGAATTGGTTAACCAACGTATATGTTGGTCAGTCTTATGTGACGTGTTTATATGGTGTTTTCTTAAGGATCGGTTATCAAAGTTCTGTTTTCAGTTTAGACGATAGGTGTGATATATTTGGATCCTTCGCCAGTGAATGGAGATTATATAAACTAGTTTGAATTATGGCGAGGGTTACATAGTACTTATCAGGATAACCTGGCAAAAACCGGAAACATACCCATCTGCAGCTAGCGTGATTAAAGCGGGGGTTCGAAGGTTAGCTTAGAAAAAAAAAGCATGTGTCGAATAATATGACACAGAGATTATGTTAGCTTGATTTAAGGAAGGGTTCAAAATGCGCTAGAAATGATATGACATGTCCCATTACATGTTCAGGGAAGATAATCGAGTTTTTGGAAGTCAGAATGGAGAAGCTTCTAAAATATATAGGAGAGAATCTAAATGATTATTGCCTCGAAACTCTGGTCGTACGAGTAAGAAATAATTTATTTGGTCTTACCCCCCCCCCCCCGAAGCAAACTCCGAATAAAATCATAAAAAACACCAGCAAATCTCCATTGTGTTTCCATGTATGAGTAGATTCGTCTTGAGTTACAACTACAAAGTGATCAACATCCCACACATAAAAAAGCGACGATAAAAAGGACGAAAGACCAGTGACCACGAAGTATATAAAAATACTGTTTTATTTATTTACTTACTGGCGATAACGCACACGTGCACAAGTTCGATACGTGAGTATGGACGGAGCCAATCAGAAGAAAGGAGGAATATGTCGTGGCGACCCCTTATTGGTCAGCTGGGATCGGGGAAGCTTTACTTCCCATCCTGAAAATATAAGTTATGCACGAGCAGTTTTTTTTTTGTTAATAAAGAGATTTGAGTTCAGTTGAGGTCAGTTCCCAAAACGCCTCTGACTCTGCGTCTAAATTACTGCGTCTAAATTACGGCGTCGAAATTACGGCGACTTCAAGATTCTTTTGTTAATATCTCTCGCTCGCAAGCTGAAAAAACATTTTCGCCGCATATCGTATTTTGCATAAACATAGCATAGAATTATTTGTGTACGAAAAATCCATTGCTGATAAGATTTACTGCAACAAACGCTTTCCTTTCACCCCTTGCACTCCCCTCTGCTGACGAAAAAAAGTCAGATTTACGTAATTGTAGCGACGTTTACGATATATGAAAATTGAATCTGGAATTATGGATGACCGTTCTCTAGATGAAATCACTCTCGGTTGCAGATGATATGAAACTTATTGAACTGTGGACTCTGAAGTGATATCGTTTCAACTGCCTATACAATTAATTTGCACAGTGGTATTATATTAATCATAAGCGCTATCAGTCACATGATGCGACATGTGTTGACTGTGGACTCTGGAGTGATTAATTTCAACTATCTGTAGCTTTATCTTTGTAGTTATATAGTTTCTGTTAATATCATTTTTATAATAAAGGAAATCGACGACTGCAGTTTTTTCTTGTTGCCCTGCGAAGGAGTTTGCACTGCTACCAGACTGGACCGTCAAGTTATTTTCCAGGACCCATCTATCAGGAGAGGAGTGCCTACCTCGACGCTAGAGAAAGAAAGGAGGAGAGAGAGAGAGAGAGAGAGAGAGAGAGAGAGAGAGAAAGAGAGAAAGAGAGATAAAGAGCACGCTGTGGCCTTGCGGATCAACAACAACAACAACAACAACAACAACAACAACAAACACGACGTGGTGTAGGCTGCCCTGCCCCCCTTCATTGGCGGACTTTTCTTATTGAAGCGGAATAACCAGTAAACCTCATCAAATCCTGTCTCCATCTAGACGATCAGGCCAGACTATCGTGCTGTGAGAGTTGTTCTGAGTGACCAGAATAACTGTTGAACTTCTTTGAGCGCTTCATTATCGGAAAAGTCTAACACGAACTCATATACTGAGCTAACATCAGTTAATAGCAGTAAAACTTCAGTCCCTATAACTTTTCTTTTTGGCGTTGTAATAACAAGTATAATTTGCCTGATCGTATCTTGTATTCAAGACACGATCTTTGGAAAAAACTTTCGAGAGGCAGTAAAATAGACGTTTCTTAATTTTTGAGATGAGAATTGGTTATTTGTATGATTTGGATTCATCGAACCACTGCTCTCATCTGTAGTATGATTTTCACAACGTTTCGGTCGATGTAACCTCCGACCTTCTTCAGGTGTGTCTTGTCGAACTCGGGAATGTTTCTGTCAAACTCGGGAATAGAAATGGAATTTCGAGCGGAACCCTTTCTTTACTTCTCGGAGGTAGCATGCTCTCGTTCCGTCAGCCATGATTGGTTAGAGGTCCTAAGTAATTCGCAATTGCATTTTTCGTCGCCCACCATGAGAATTGAACCTTCAACCTTCAGTAAAATATCACTTTTTACAATTGATTTTTCCAAGGACTTTAACCACTGTGCCACGTGTCCTTGCGGACAATTCTAGTACGAATTTTAGGAGCCTTAAACCTATTTTTATTTCTAGTTGTAAATATCACCATTTATTACTAATTATTACTATATCTTTGACTATCTCTCTCTCTATATATACATTAATGTTTTACTTATTACGTGTATATAATATCTATTGTTTATAATCTGGTTCCCGTATCGTATTAAATTCAAAATGAGGTCTACTTAGCAGTTGGTTATTCTCCAGCATATGTGCTGCTTCTTTCAGTCGTCTTACTCTCCACCGTTACTCTCTGTCTATAATTTTTATTTCGTCCCATAGTGGTAGATGGTTTCCCTTTTCCTTCCAGATATGGTCAGCTATACCAGACGTTTCAGTCTTCCACGTACTATGGCGTTTCGATGTTCTTGGCACTGTACCTTTAGTGGACGACACATTTAACCTATGTATAGTTTTTCACGTTTACATGGGATTTCATATACACAGTTCTTAGTCATGATTTTTTTTTGTAGAGGGGTTGACTCTCACAAGCTGTTTTCAGAGAGTTGAATCACTCCTACATACTATCCTAATGTCATATGGATTACATATTCGTTAAGTTTTTCAGACAAACTCTTCATATATGGTATACAAACTGTGGTGAGTTTCTGAGTGGTGTCCTTTTGTACCTAGTCCAGATTTCTTGGAGCTGATGTCATGTTTTCTGTATAGTTATTTCGGTGAAGGGTTTCTCTTAAACTGTCCATCTCCTCTTGATATGCACTGCTGTTAATACATATTACTTTTGCTTGGTGTTGTAGGCAATGGACGATACATTTCCTTACATTATATGGATTGTGAGAGTTCAAATTTAGGTACTGTCCAGTGAAAGTTGGCTTTTTGTATACAGATGACATAAACCTCTGACCAGTGCTAGTTATCAGCACATCTAGGAACGATACTTTGTTGTTATATTCTTTTTCCATTGTGAACTGTATAGTTGGATGCATCGAATTCACATGGTCTCGTAATGTTTGAACATCTTCCTGATGGGTCCAGACTATGAATGTGTCATCTACATATCGCAACCACATTGTTGGCTTTAGTGGTGTTCATCCTAATACCATTTCCTCAAAGTATTCCATGTATGCATTGGCCAATGGTGATTCCATCGCCAAACCTTCTTCCTGTCAATATATATCAGATCCTATCACAAAGTATGTAGTTTCTACACAGAAGCTCAACATCTCCATTATATTGTAAATTGGCGTTATTTCAGTGAGGCATCCGCTGTCAGTTTATCCCGTACCACTGTCAGAGGTACTTTCGTGAACAGATTCACTGCTTTTAGACTCACCATCTAGTTGGAATAAATGGGAGCATTGCTTATTTCCTCGAAGTGAGCTGAGTTCTTGACGTATGATGGAGATTTGCCAATAACTGGCACATCTCCATCATACATCAAGAACTCAGCTTACTTCGTAGTAATAATTAGTAATAAATAGTGATATTTACAACTAGAAATAAAATAGTTTTAAGGCTCCTAAAATTCGTACTAGAATTGTCCACAAGGACCCGTGGCACAGTGCTTATGTAGGGAGTTGTGCAGCGAGATACCAGTTCGCATTGCTGTTAAATTTCTGATCCTTAGTACAGTCAAGGCAGAAGGAAAGAGACAGGGAATTCCAAAGCCTAGCAGCTCGAAAAAAGAAACTACTAGGGTAGAGAGCTTTCCGATATCTACAATAAAAAGGTGGGACTTTGTTGCTTGCCAGGTTAATCGGAGATTATATTTACGTCGAGGGTTTACAAGTGCTATGAGTTCGTTCAAGCACATTCCATTAAAGTACTTATGAGAATACATTCACAGAGATGTAAATTGCGATGATGGGGCAGAGGTTGGAGCCTGGCAGATAGTGCGGGACCAATTAGATTAGATCAGTGGTTCCCAACCTTTTTTACATGGTGGCACACTATTGGGCTTTTTAAATTTTCATGGCACACCTATCACAAAAATTGAATATTTTCTACTCATAAAGCTTTTTTTGCAATTAAATAATAAAAATAAAAATGATCATATAAGGAAAATTTTTATTCATATGTATAAAAAATATCTTGTATTTAGTACCTGGTATTAAATAATAATGGTTTCGAATAATAACGGTTTCGAATAATAATGTCTTAGCAACGTTAATTTTTATCGCAAAATTCAAAATACCCAACAATTCACACAAACGATTTATTACACATTTTATTTGTTTATCTCTATATAAATAAAATGAACTCATTTTTTCACGTCTGATTTTGACATTAATAGGATTAAAAATCAAGATATTTCATGCAAATATAATATGCACAAACGGCAGAACAATATCTGAGGTGTGTTATTATTATTTCTCAAATTCCTCGATAATCTTAGATTTCTATACTTTTTCTGCTGAGAAGTCACGGCCAAAATCGGTTAAGATCAATGGAAGTGGTAAAATATTTTCTCTCTAATAAATTCCTCCTCCCCCTGCCACCACTTAACACCGTTTGGGGATCGTTCACAAGGAACAGTTGAGAAGAGAACACTGGGTTGGCTTCGTATTTCTTTCATGTGAAGTTATTTAAAATCACTAAACTAAGCTGCAGTGCTCTGTGGCGTAGTGGTTAGCGTGCTGGACAATTCACATTATATTTTCACGTTCGCGCCGACCTACCGTAGTCGTTTTTTTTTCTTAACAACTGGAATGGACTTTTCTTGGTGGCCGAACTGTTAACGTTGCAGATGTTTTTTTTTTCACACTTTATCTTCCTACTTTTACTCATGACTCCGGGTTTGATCCTTCCTACTTACCTACCATAACATTTTTTAAAACTTCCCCCTCCCGGAAATAAACACTCGGGCAACGCCGGGTACCTCCGCTAGTTTTTTTTATATTTTAGCGTTACATCATGTAAGTAACAACGTACGAGTTATCATTTATTAATAGAAACAATTCCAATTATAATGACATGAAAGCTATTTTCCACATAAAACAACTTTTAAATTCCACATATAATCTCTTTGTGGCACACATCATTCCGCAGCACAATAGTTGAGAACCACTAGATTAGAGATTCTCCTTTGGATCCTGTCTAATAAAGAAGAGACTTATGGCAGATGCACCAGTCTATATATGACAACAATACTCCATGCACGAACGAATGACCGCTTTGCACAGACACTGTCAGGTGTGAGTAATTTTCTAGCAGAATAGAGGGAGGTTACCTTCTTTATAGCAATCGTCGCAATATTTTCAATGTATTTATTCAAGCCCATGCTGTCTGTGAATATTAAGCCTAGAAGTTTAAGCAATTCATTCTTAGGTAGAGGTTCATTAATCCTGGCAGTCGGTGGTCGAAAAGGGTTTTTGTAATTTTTTAAGGAAAGAAGCTCAATCTTAGTAGCATTAAATGTTATCATCCATTTTCGTCTCAATTTTACAACTTTTTCAAGGTCTCAGCCATTGCCTTAGATATGTGTACATTAATTTTTTCTCTCAATTCTACCGATGACCTGTGTGTTTGGTAAAACACCGATGATTCTCAATTCTATCGATGACCTGTGTGTTTGGTAAAACACCGATGATTCTCAATTCTATCGATGACCTGTGTGTTTGGTAAAACACCGATGATTCTCAATTCTATCGATGACCTGTGTGTTTGGTAAAACACCGATGATTCTCAATTCATCGATGACCTGTGTTTTGGTATGTTTAACAATTGCTAAGTAATACATCACTGCATATTTCATGACAACTGTTTACTTTGATTCATTTCGCCATTTTTGAACATTCAGTGTTCTGAAATTAAAATCTTTAACTTTAGTTGCCGGCATTTGGCATTTTTCTCCGTTGAGTAAGATGGCGTCGCCACAGTCGCTTGAAAACCATACATGAATACTCAAAGGTAATTACCGCGTGGAGTTGCTGTGAAATTCTGTATGGATTTAATGAAGAAATAACGTCAAATCTTTTTAACGATCCGATATAAATTGGTTCATTGCGTAGATTCGACTTCCGTTCTCAGTGAGCAATTTTCTACTCACAAAATGTCGGTTAGCAAAATGACGGCTGACAGAATCACTAAATTGTTATGCTGGCCTGGTTTTAACAACACTTTCGACCCACTTTTCTTTCCTCATCTGACATAATGGCACACCCATTCTAATAAAATCCTTTTAGAATTTTTGCAGTTATTATTTTCACGACATTTTATTTCTTTCTTAAGTTTATAATTCATACATTCTTCTTCTTCTTCTTCTTCTTCTTCTTCTTCTTCTTCTTCTTCTTCTTCTACTACTATATACGACATAATCCCATTCACACACCGGTTCCCGTTACAGATGCGGTATGTGTTCTCTGCTTATCTCGGCATCATTTTAAGTCAGAAGAGGAGTAGTTAATGCTTGCGCAGCCCTCATTTTAGAATTCATCGTGTGTCTTCCATCCATACATGATTAAATAGTCATCGTCGATCCGATGGACGACCAGACTACTACTACTACTACTACTACTACTACTACTACTACTACTACTACTACTACTACTACTACTACTTTTTTTGTTTATTTGTCACATTGCTATTATTATTATTCTCACGCGGATATGACCAGCAAAAACAGGCGATGTTCCCTAGATTCTGAATGATAACATTTCAACCCAGAATTTTTAGCTCTCTCCGTTTCTTTCGATTAATATTGCCAATTATTTTGCATTATAGCAACAGTTGCTTACTATTGACTTGTCTTGCATTTTGAAATGTTAGTAGTTTTAGTTTTTTCTATTTTTTTCATTTTATTTCTTGGTTAATAATACATGCTACCTTTTTTGCTACATTATTATTATTATTATTATTATTATTATTATTATTATTATTATTATTATTATTTTCATTATTATTATTATTATTATTATTATTTTGTAATTATTATTATTATTTTGTTATTATTATTATCATTATTATTATTATTATTATTATTATTATTATTATTTTGTTATTATTTTTGTTATCATTATTATTTTTGTTATAATTATTATTTTCATTATTATTATTATTTTCATTATTATTATTATTAATTTATTATTATTATTTTTGTTGTTATAATTATTATTATTTTTTTTTATAATTATTATTTTTGTTATTATTATTATTATTATTATTATTAATATTATTATTGGCTCACATTGAGCTTTCACACAAGTCAAAAAACGATCTGATTGGAAACCTGTTGTGTTCTCTGGAAGCTGAGTTACAACAAGTCTCTCCAGACGTCCAGCTCTCTCCACCTCCTTCGATAGTATTTGCAAATGAATTTGCGTCATCGCAACAGCCGCTTACCATTGATTTCTCGCTGTCAGTGGCCATTGGTTTATACTGGAATTTGTGGCACTAAGCCTCCCCAATGTCCCAGTTCTCTACGTGCTTGTCCAGCCGAGGTCTGGCCAGCGCTCCCTAAAGTAGATTAATATCATCCTTCGTGCCAGTTTTTCTTGTTTTCTGATTTTTCCATTCAAACATCTGAAGGGTTGAGAGTGTCTCAATAGAGGTATTACCCAGGTATGTATTCCTTTTATTAGGTTTATGTATTTAATTTGGTTCTTGTTCTTTTCATGAATTCTTTTCTAATTATATATCTCATTTCTATTAATGTGATAGTGTCTATTTCCAGAGCTCCTAGATATTTATAGTTTCGTGTTCGCCAAGTGCCCGAATCACCTCCCAATAAGACAGTTGTATGCTTTCCGTTGTTTCGAGTTTTTCTTCTTCGTTCGTATGTCTCAGCTAAAGTTTATTTTTGTGTTTTTTAGTATTCCAAGTTCCTATTCGTTCTTTGCCAATGGCTTAACATAATTCATATAGATTAGGTGTTCCCGCCTTTATGTTTGTAAATCTGTATCGAAGTTGTTAATTTTATCCTTCGTATGTGTGAATTCTTGTTCTTGTAGTTTTCTTTTGTTTTTGTTTTTTTGTCTGTTTTTGTTGCTTTTGTTTGTTTTTTGTTGTTTTTGCTTTTTATTGTCTTTGTTTGTTTTTTGTTGTTTTTTGTTTTTGTTTTTTTGTTGTTTTTTTGTTGTTGCTTTTTGTTGTCTTTGTTTGTTTTTTGTTGTTTTTTGTTGTTTTTTGTTGTTTTTTTTGTTGTTTTTGTTGTCGGTGTTTCTTCTTCATTCACTTAATTCTATTTCTCTTCCTTTTCTTCTTTTTCTACAACATCTACGACTATTATTTATTTTCTTCTTATTCTTCTGGTCATTAGTTCTTTTTTCCTTTCTATATAATTCCTTCTTCACTCTTCTATCTTTTACAACGTCTACGATTACTACTAATACTACTAGTTTCTGTTGACCTACTACTACTACTACTTCTTTTTCTTCTTCTTCTTCTTCTTCTTCTTCTTCTTCTTCTTCTTCGCGTTATATACGAAATCCAAATTCCAGTTTCTCTTCATATACGAAGGGAAAAGTTATCAATACCACCACGGCCAAGGAAATAAAAATGAAGCACCAACTGACTTTTATTTCCTTTCATGTCGGCAAAAATCATTTTCCTCATTTCCAAAAGGAAAAAAAAGTAAAATGCGCTCTACATACTCACCAAAGCTGAACAACATTTTGCCGACATCAAATAAACGCATAATTGACAAACCTAATAGATTCTGCAACCGTTACATTGGGATAAAATATCAAAACTATTGCTTTTTTTTAACTATGTTTACTGACCTTAATTCACATTTGCTAACCATACTATGAACATGGGCCAATCAATTTGCATGTTTTCATAAAATCAACATTAATCTCAATGTATTTTTTTACTCTTTTTCATTCCAAACAAAACATATTGCTAGTAGAAACATAAGAGGATACTATTTGGGATCATGTCTAACAGGAGACTGTGGTGAGTTTAGCAGCAAGATATCTGTTTACAATACATTTAAACTTCTGCAGGCTAGTACGGACAGGAAAGCAGGAAACAAGGACGGAATTGCAAAGTCCAGCAGTCTGAAGAAAGAAAATATTAGTTCACAAGGCTTTCTGGTGTCTAGTGGAATTTCTGGTGTCCATGGATCTAAAAATTGAAGGAGTGGAATCTTTTTTGGTCCCTGTCTAAGAGTGAGAGACTAGTGGTAGATGCACTAGCTAAGATGTGACAACAATACTTCATACATGGACGAATTTTGGCTTTTGTAAAGACTTGGCATTCTCTCTGGTATGAATGATTTTCTATCACGTTGGATAATAAGCAGTTAATCTTACCTGCTTATTAGTACATTTTATTAGATTGTCTAGATCGTTGGACATTGAAGCACTCACCATTTCTCAGAACTGCAACCGACAAGAACCCGAGTCTTGAACCAACCTAATATAAGTTGTAAAATAAACCAACTAATAATTAAATAAATCACACCGTTTTATTTGATCTAAAACTTTGTATTGACACAAAGGTCTTTAGAGCGGGGCATTAGAAAATAAGAGCAACACTAATTTGAGCTGTTAATATTAATATATTAATACTTTGGTCGCAGGTGAACCAAACGAGAGAGAGAACAAAAAACAATACATATCCATAAGAGTAACAATTATTCTCTTTGCGTGCAAGCGTTTCTCTTGCTATCATTCGCGATAGAAAATACTAATTCTAAGCCAGTTACCATATAGCGCGAAAAAGTAGGACACTTATCATAGAAACCTGGGCTGATAAGACGTTTTTAGTTCTAGCATATTTCGATTTATTTCTTTTACAACTTTAATTTCTATATAGTTTACAAGTTTGACGAAGGTAGTTTGAAAACCCATTGAAAATGTTCGATTCTCAGAGATCTGGGGCAGAGAATAAATCAATGTTCGCGGACCCACAAAAAGGAAAAGTGACGTTTTACTTTATTTTACTTATAGCTTAAAAATCATAAAAGAAAAACAATAATAACGAGTTTATTGTTCGTCACAGGAGGGCACAAAGTTGATCGAGGATGAAGAGGAAACGCTCGGTGCGCCTCGACGGAACTTTATCTAAGTTAATATCATTACATTCTCTTTGACAAAATCACACCGCAAAATTCATATTAGTATAGAAAAATTCCACAAAATTTCTATGTAACCAGACTTTTTGTGACATCTACGTCTTTGCTATTATTTAAACTTTTCATGATTTATAAGATTTACTTCATATTTTCCCTTCTTTTAGTTCCGTGAGACAATGCCAAGGTTTCTACACAGGAAACGTATCGTGAATCTTGTCTCAGACAGCATTATTCGAGTGCATTTGAAAATTGTTCAGAATGGAAACAATGCCAAACAGTTATTTTGCACAAACAAGGATTGTTAATCAATGCTACTCTTTGAATTAATGAGAGAGGTTTCTGAATTCAGACTTTCCTTATGAGTCTTAGTTAAAGCGAGTCAGAATCCCTAACAGAACTGGAACCAAAACGCCCATCGTTAAGTCCACTACTATAACTATTTATTCCACACTTGAAAATACTATAAGAATGTGCGTGTAAAATGAAATGGTTTCTCCTATAGATTTGGTTGGACAATTAAACATGATCAAGGGGTTAATAAAACCATTCTTAAGATGAAGGGAGTAGAGCTTTCTGGAAATAGAACGACAAGCACTCTTGACTATAAGCAGTAAAATCTAGATTTCAAGATTTAGCTTTTATGTAGAACCAGCATAGGAACCTGGTGTTGCCCGGGTGTGGGGAGCTGATATAGTAAGGCTACCAACTCACTAAAAAAAAATGAATTGTTTCAATGAAAATAGTAGCGAAAAAAAAAAAGAAAAATAAGCGCAGTAGCCAAACTTGAACCTGTAACACGAACAGAAAACGGAGGTGATAAAAAGCAAACACATTAGCTGTATCGCCCACGACGCACTAGATACGTAACATGCGCTCGAAATAAGATCGTTTAAACGTACTTTGAGAGGGGGAAGTCTTTAGCGTTGACATTTTTTCATGAAAAACGCAAAAAACTGACTTCTCTTTGTAAAAAGCGGCCTAGTTGACCAGCACGGAATTAATCTTTTTGGCCAATTTTTACATATTTGTCGCCCGAGAGATGGATCTTTCTAACGATACAAATTTTGTCAGTGTTCGTTGCTCGTGTCAAATGTTTTTGGCAGACATACAAACACACATTTTTCCTTTTATATATCAAAAAAGCATGGATGCACGGCGTGGTAATAATGACAAAATAAGGGAAGAGAAAATTTTTTTTATTGCATTTTCACACTTTGAATTTCAACAAGCCTGAGGAGTCCTAGAGTGGATGAAACGCGGCATATTCAGCGTAGCTTAATCGCCATATATATTTTATAAATTACTATATATATATATATATATATATATATATATATATATATATATATATATATATATAGTACAAAGCTTTGTTGAAATTCAAAGACTTACATTTTTTCTTTTTTGTAGCTTTTGTTTATTTCATCTTGATTTCTTCATTACGACCGTTTCGTTAATGGGATGGCAATTTTAGGATTTTATGTGTCCATAAACATTTCCTGTCCTCACCAACTCGTCAGATGTTGTTTCCATTTGATGTTACCAACAAAAGGTCGATTTCGTACATGATAAACCTGGTGTTTGGGGGCAAAGAAATTCCATCCCGACGTTGCTACATGTCAGCCAATATATAACACCATGTAATACAGAACCCGACTATATTACAGTAGTTTGTAGTTATCAGTTTATCTCAAATTCAGATTTCAAGTAAGATGAGTGCCAATGCACTAAGACGATCTTCAAGAAAGTCTTGCTCGACTAGTTTTTATATGCAATTAAGATTATTTGAAGAAGTCCTAAAGATATGTAGATGAAACAATATTTAGATAAAGAAAACTTAATTATTTATTGAGTTGCAATTTGTATGACAAGAATAGCGCAGATGTTAGAACTCGTCAGTTCATGAATAGAAAACACCGATTTATTAGTTTGCAACAATAATCAGACTTTATTTCAATACAATATTTCAATTTTATTATTATTATTATTATTATTATTATTATTATTATTATTATTAATAATAATAATAATAATAATAATATTTCAATTTTATTAATAATAATAATAATAATAATAATAATAATAATAATAAGAAGAAGAAGAATAAGAATAAGAATAAGAAGAAAAACTAGAAGATTTATAAGAATAATTGGAAAAGAATAAGAGAAGAAAAACAAGACAAAAATGAGAAAATAACAATAAAATAATAACTAGCGAGACCTATGGAGATTCCACAGCGGTCTCTTTCGTAAGTAATATATGGATGTTGGCAGTCTGTGGATGTTCAGCATAAATGGACACGCCCTGATATTATTGTAGCTCTTTTTGTTAAAATTGCAAAAGTATTTATCTAAGCTACTAGGCACGCCCGGCGTAGCCCGGTTGTAATATACGCTTAAATATGATATTTTAATTTATGCAGATTTCATATATATTACTTTAGAGGCAATGTTCTATCGATTCTTATATATTATAAAGTTGTGATTTCAAAAAGAATAAAAAATATATCAGTATGACTTGAGTGCATCAGCTTGAATCGAAACCGGAACCAAAACTTACGATATGTATATATCTTAAGTCCCTTCAGTTGTGATCGAAATTGAAACCGAAACTAATGAAGAATTTTGGTAAAATTATTTATAAAAAAAAAATAGATGACTTGAGTGCCATCAGCCATAATCGAAATCGAAACCAAAATTTATGAAGAATTCTTGGTAAAATTATTTATTACAAGAAATGGAAGTCCATAACAATTAAACGACAGTTACTCGGATGTACACACAAAATAAATAACACGCTCGCTATTCTATTAATATATAGATAACTAGCAAGACCTTGTAACCGGCGTTACCAGGTGGAAACATGCCCCCCTCCTCTTGTAGAAAATTAAAGTACGGTTGTTGTTGTTGTTGTTGTTGTTGCCCAATCTCCAACCTCCTCATGTTAACAACTGCTTAACAACCTCCGCATGGTAAGAACGGCTTTCGGAATAGACACTCACTTTTTGTAGTGGGAATGACCTCCCAAATATTTGCTACAAATGACCCTTGATAGGTTCCCCACGAGCAAATACTATGAAGCAACAAAGAAATTTGAGGATGGCAGTGTTGGTCAGATACAATAACATTTGTTCAAAACTACTTGTATCCGCCATTTTTCTGAATCAACGGAAAATTTATAAAGGAAAATGTGTAGGTGGACCTAAGGTAAAAAATTATCTAAAAAAAAATTATCTAAAAAATTTATCTAAAAAAATTTATCTAAAAAAAATAATCTAAAAAAAATTGGTCAATAATCAAACAGCGCCCCCCCTTGTAAAAACAACAAAGCAGGGTGAGGTAATAGGTTTTGAACAATCAACTAAACTCCAACCTCTATCCCATCGCCGAAACGTTGCATCCTTGTTCCTGTTTTACAAGTATTTTAATGGTAAGTTCGCTGAGGAACTCCAAGCAGTAGTACCCCCTCACCAGCAATACCTTTGACAAACTTGATAAGCAACAAAATCCCACCCCTACGTTGTAGAGATCCCTAAATGCCGTAAAGCCTTCTCCTTGAATATGTTTTTCAATCGGACTGTTGCGTTTTGGAATTCCCTCCCGGGCCCTTGTTTCCCTGACTGTACTGACATGCAGAAATCCAAGTGTAATATAAACAGACATCTCGCTACCCAACTCCATAGTATCCCTGAAAATTTAGCCCCAAATAGTAGCCCCTCACGGTTAAGTGGCTCTGTGCCTTGTTTGGGGTGAAACAAAACAAAACAAAAAAATAATAATAATAGAGTTTTTCAAAAGAAAAGGATTTCTAAATATGGACACTTTTTAAAAAATATCTCCGCATTTTAAATGAATCAACAAGGTAGACTTACAAATCTAAATGGACCACAAAATTAGTAAAATACATTAGAAATAAATTGCTTAATCAGTGTATAAATTTTTCTCCATTTATAAACATAAAAGCGAAAATGTGTGTATGTATGTTCGCTTTTTGTGTATGTCCGAGAAAGGCTTCTTTCCTATAAACGATCGGTCGACTCACTTCTTCTTAAAACTTTTTATATCACCTCTAAATGATAATATCTACAAGTTAACAACGAAGGTTGCCTGTCTATTTAATTTGCTCGACTTTGAAAAGATAAATATTCAACATTTTTCGCTCGCCGCATGTGGATTAGGCTTTTTCGTATAATAAAAGCGGAACTCATTCTGACAGTATTTTTCCGGTTGGTCGCGATCTCCAGAAATGTTTAAAAGCAATCAGCTTTGATCAATGTGGAGTTTCTCCTATTATCAGACAATTTCTATTCAATTTGGATAATCCCCTTGTTATGGTGAGCTGGTTCACCCCCTCCAACATCTTGAGGAAACAAAAAGAAAATAAATAAAAGAAGCGTTCCCACAGTAAATAAAATACTACCCCGCAGTCAAAGCTGACCTCATTAAGTAATTAAAACGGGCTCATGTCAATTCTAAATACTTAAATAAATTCAAACGTGTTTCTGTTAGTATTTCGTGGTGGCCCAGTGGTTAACGTTGCACGTTTTTTTCACACTTTAATTTTCAACTTTGCCTCAAGGGTTCGGGTTCGATCCTTCATACTTACCTACCAAAACTTACCATCACCGACACAAACACCCGCGTGACCACACACACCTCCAAACACTCGGGGAACGCCGTGTACCCCCCCCCCCGCTAGTAGATAATAAAATAGACACGATTACCACAATCTCACTGTTAATAGTCGTTCACGCTAACCACAGCTCCAAAAGAGAAACAATCTGAAAGCGTTGTAGATTAAGTAAATATCCTTCTATGCTTAAGGTCAATTTAAGCCATTACTAAAATATTTATGTCAACCAAGTTCTAATTTGAATTTTGACTATTTGGCGACTAGTTTCCTTGACTGTACTGACACGCAGAAATCCTAAAAATAGTCGCTAAATAGTCAAAATTGAAATTAGAACTTAGTTGGCATAAATATTTTATTGGGTAAACGAACCACAAAAATACAATCATTTGAACCAGCTAGCGCCATTTTGCAACCTTCCATGTCAAAGGAGATACGGTTTAAAATAGTGTAGACAGACATAGTGAGTTTATAAATGAGATTTCAGTTGCAGCAAATTATCAAAAGGTATTTATGTGTTATAAAAAAATGTATATAGTAAAATATTCGTAAATATTACATTTAAAGTCAATACTGAAAAGAAACAAGTGGAACTGTTAATAACTGGGACGAGAATTAGTCTATCGCAATTTACTTCCGCTTCCGGTTTAATTTAATGCAGATTAGAATCGGTAAAAATGATGGATTATCCTCATGTTTTTATCAGTTAATAAATCGGTACTTATGCAGAATACGGATCGTGATGAAATAATGACGTTATTATTTATAAACTCAGTCTTAACAGGGGGGGCATCTTATAATTTCATAAACAATAACTACCGTATACGGTTTATTTTTACTTGAACACATATGTAAAATATAGTACGGTTCGCATTCTGCATAATTACAAGAAAATATTACGAGATAATATCTAGATCAACGCAAAGCTGTATTGAGTAGAACGATGAATAGGGTGCTGTTTGCTTTTCATAGGATTGGAACATACCATTACATCGGTCATCACCGGCATTTGCAAAAACAGTAACAGAGAATTGTTAAGGCAACCAGTGCCCACGACCACGTCAATGCAACAGTAACTATAGTGCCATCAAGTGATAGCTACCAACTAAAAAGTGCACTATCCCAAGTTACCATCCATAACAGTCATAATCGTTATTGGATGAGAGTAACCGCCAATGAATGACAGTCCCGACAATTGCAGAAAGACGATTTCATTTCGGAACAGTCCGATGGACGTCAACACTAGTCGTGACCGACAAGGACTGATTGTTGCCGAGAGCCTGTCCCCACGAAATACTTCAAAACACAACTACACACTAGTGATCAACAGTGCTCGCCACTGGAATCTAGTGAGAGCCAATTTCATTTTGGAGCAGAAAATTTAGTACGACATTGACGTTTGTCACCGAAAGTGACGCCCATGAACCAACAGTAACAGTTGTACAAGCAAGTAACCGCTATGAAACTACTCTAATCGCCAGTAATCACTAGCGCCAACAATGACAGCCAATTGATTTCACTAGCTGCCACCGCCAGACAATGCACGACAGTGGATTCCTGATGATTTCATTTTAGCCACTGCGCCAATGCTCACAATTTTCCAGAGTCGATAGTGACTATCATTAGCAACTGCCGCCATCTCTCTGTGTTAATATTTTTTTAGTTGTTCATCCATAGTCATTTACTTGACTCGCATACTATAATGCACCAGATAGTCACAGGTTGAATATTTTCAGGGGATGTTATTTACTGAATCTGTTCTAGCTTTGGGTCATATTTTCACCGGAAAACGCTGGTATATGGGCCCTGCTAGTTCATAATAGACTGGAATAATAATCTAGAGTATATTTCTCTTGTTTGCCTGTCTGTTTCACTTATATGGGCCACTTGGTTGAAATTTTGTGTGAACCTTTACTATGATAAGGTCAACTGAATTAAGTATTAGGATATCCGTTCGATGCACAGTTAGGGATTAAAAGGGATGGACAGAGATTTTTTCTCGGAAACCACTAATCCGATCTGGCTGAAATTTTGTACGGACGTTTGTTATGATAAGATAAGTATTATGTTATCCGTTTGATGTATTATTACTGATTAATAACGATTAATAGGGATTAGCATTTCATGCTAGAAATAGATATAAATTCAATCATATCCAACCATCAATTTACATAAATCACTTATTCAACTAGTTATAACTTTTGTCCGTTTTGAACGTGCTAAAATTATAGTTCAAGAATTTCATTCATTCAAGTGGTTTCCTGCTTCATTGATTGCTATGACTCCGTCTATATCTTTTCATCGAAGCATCCGTAAATTAATTGTTACTCGTCAACCACAACTCCATACACACTGTTTTCTCGAAAGTGCTTGATGTATTGTCATAGCTTCCTTTGCAGTTGTACAGTGACTTTCTTTCCGAGCAATGCGCATACTCGGCGATTATCGTGACCATTGTACCCAAGGGGATCTTCTGCTCAGCACAACGAGATACGAAACCATGAACAAAATTATTTCTGATTACCTTTTTATTACATTAGTTACCTGCTTTCCATAAGCTCACGTTACCCTGATCGGAAAAGAGGGGGGGGCTTAAGTGTGTATTCGACCTTGCCCAGGGTCTCCCACATGGAAAGATTAGGCTCCTTACTTTTCTTTTGACAGTAGTGCTGTCCCGCAACCCTATACAGCGCCTGGTATTCCCAAACGGTCACCATGCACATTGTTGCTTAACTTCGATGATCCAGAAAGAACCGGTGTGTCAACGTTATAATGTCGTTTATAGATTAAGAATAATAGTAAAAATGAAATACGGAGGATTTTTTTTTATTTAATGAAATATTTAGGAGAATATATTTAACACATTAATCTGTATGATAATACGCATTTCATGTCCGTACGTTATCACCTTTCACACACATCAGACACATCACCTGAACTCGTCCGATTGTGCACGTGGTGATTGGAAATTTATCTGAATAAATACATTTAATGATAAGACATAAGTTTATGTGGATAAATTGTTTTCCTTTGGTTCAACTAGTTTTCCTATGTTTATGTGACTAGACTTCAGATTGGCCTTTATTATTTGTTGTTAGGCAATTGTTGTTTTCATAAGAAATTTGTTGTTGTTAGGCAATTGTTGTTTGCATAAGAAATTTGTTGTTGTTAGGCAATTGTTGTTTTCATAAGAAATTTGTTGTTGTTTTCATAAGAAATTTGTTGTTGTTTAGGCAATTGCATAAGAAATTTGTTGTTGTAAGGCAATTATTGTTTGCATAAGAAATTTGTTGCTGTTAGGCAATTGTTGTTTTCATAAGAAATTTGTTGTTGTTAGGTAATTGTTGTTTGCATAAGAAATTTGTTGTTGTAAGGCAATTATTGTTTTCATAAGAAATTTGTTGTTGTAAGGCAATTGTTGTTTTCATAAGAAATTTGTTGTTGTTAGGCAATAGTTGTTTTCATAAGAAATTTGTTGTTGTTATGCAATAGTTGTTTTCATAAGAAATTTGTTGTTGTTAGGCAATTATTGTTTGCATAAGAAATTTGCTGTTGTTAGGCAATTATTGTTTTCATAAGAAATTTGTTGTTATTAGGTAATTGTTGTTTGCATAAGAAATTTGTTGTTGTTAGGCAATTATTGTTTTCATAAGAAATTTGTTGTTGTTAGGCAATTATTGTTTTCATAAGAAATTTGTTGTTGTTAGGCAATTGTTGTTTTCATAAGAAATTTGTTGTTGTTAGGCAATTATTGTTTGCATAAGAAATTTGTTGTTGTTAGGCAATTTTTGTTTTCATAAGAAATTTGTTGTTGTTAGGCAATTATTGTTTTCATAAGAAATTTGTTGTTGTTAGGCAATAGTTGTTTTCATAAGAAATTTGTTGTTGTTAGGCAATTATTGTTTTCATAAGAAATTTGTTGTTGTTAGGCAATTATTGTTTTCATAAGAAATTTGTTGTTGTTAGGCAATAGTTGTTTTCATAAGAAATTTGTTGTTGTTAGGCAATTATTGTTTGCATAAGAAATTTGTTGTTGTTAGGCAATTATTGTTTTCATAAGAAATTTGTTGTTGTTAGGAAATTGTTGTTTTCATAAGAAATTTGTTGTTGTTAGGCAATTATTGTTTGCATAAGAAATTTGTTGTTGTTAGGCAATAGTTGTTTTCATAAGAAATTTGTTGTTGTTAGGCAATTATTGTTTTCATAAGAAATTTGTTGTTGTTAGGCAATTATTGTTTTCATAAGAAATTTGTTGTTGTTAGGCAATTATTGTTTGCATAAGAAATTTGTTGTTGTTATGCAATAGTTGTTTTCATAAGAAATTTGTTGTTGTTAGACAATTATTGTTTTCATAAGAAATTTGTTGTTGTTAGGCAATTATTGTTTGCATAAGAAATTTGTTGTTGTTAGGCAATAGTTGTTTTCATAAGAAATTTGTTGTTAGGCAATTATTGTTTTCATAAGAAATTTGTTGTTGTTAGGCAATTGTTGTTTGCATAAGAAATTTGTTGTTGTTAGGCAATAGTTGTTTGCATAAGAACGATATAGTGAATTATGACAGAAATCGACAAATCGGCAGCCATTTTAAAAAGTTTTATTATGTATAAGTTTAGAACACACTTGGTTCACCTGGTATATTCGCGAGGTAGGTTTTAGAAATTTGTTTTCATTATTCCGGTTTCTTATATAATTACTAGAATGACGGAGATCTTTCTAAGATTCCAGTTTCTAAGACGTTGGACATATATATATATATATATATATATATATATATATATATATATATATATATATATATATAGGTGTGTGTGTGTGTGTGTGTGTGTGTGTGTGTGTGTGTGTGTATTTATGTGCCAATAAAAAGAAATTTTATGGCTTCCGAAACAGGAAGTGAAAGCGAGTGTCAAAACAGGCCAGTGGCTTTTGTTTACACGCAACTGCTGACGTTTTTTTGTTATGTTTTTTTTTTGTGAGGGTGGTGGTATTCAAAATGCCGTTTTCTTCGTTGGTCACGAATCGAGATAACCTTTCATTATTAGTCGTTTTTAAGAGAAACGGCAAAGTGTTGTAAACACGTGATTACAACAAAAGCCTAAACAAAGAACAAATCTTTATTACGCGTAAACATTTGATTCAGGAGAAAGAAATTGGAGGCGGATCATTTTCACAATGAAATAATACAGGAATTTTTTCACGTCCGCGTCTGAATATGATATTCGACGCACATTTCTAACCGATTTTTACACTTTGTTTATGCGCAAGCATACTACCCATCAAAAATTAGGTGATTCTCTCTTAATTGTGCTAAAAGTACTTTTGTTTATTGTATTAGACGAGAACATGAAAACCGATTATTTAAATACTTTGAGATGAGTAATTTTTGTATTTATTTATTTGCGGAGTGTTATCCTCATCTTAATAGTCGTTGTTTCGCGACGTTTCGACCAACTATTCATCTGTCCTTCATTAAATGGTCAACTGCGACGGGATAGGAATGCTGCATCTCTTAATTGTATCCTCAGCAATTACTGCCTTCCATAGTTGTTGTTGTCTCACCACGTTTTGGCCAACTAATTCTTTGACCTGCTTTGGGTAGGATTGAAACTGCTATCTTCAGACAATGCTCACCTGGAAGAGTAGAGATTCAACGCCTTTATTCACTGCGCCACGGGCCTCGTAGAGAGACAACAACAACTATGGAAGGCAGTAACTACTGGGGATACAGTTAAGAGACTCAGCATTCCTATCCCGTCGCGGCTAACCACTTGAGAAGAAAAATAGTTGGCTGAAACGTCGTGAAACAACAACTATGAAGAGTCCGCAATTATATATAATAAATAAATAAATAAAAACCGATGTAATCAATATAAGTACATCCGGGCTCCTCCTAATGAGCATATGACTAGATGGTGTAAACCATAAATATGGACGCGTGTAGCAGCCTAGGAAAGACGTTGAATGATACGTCGAAAGCCTAAAGCTTAAGCATATTACAAATGACGATTACGAACAATCATCCATTAAGTCGACTTACTAGATTGTTTTACTTAATTACTGTAGTTAAGACCATTTAACTAATTCAAACAAATATATCTCTTTCGATTGACATATCGTTGTGGTATCTTAAATAAATAAATAAATAAATAAATAACTCCAGACAAAACGGGAAACTACTGGGTGGACGAAACTCACTAAAACGAAAAATATTTATTGTAACGACAGGAGATTTTTATTAACCTTACTCTTAATAAAATCAAGACCATAGTTAGGAGGAAAACAGTCAGCAAGAAAAGAGACCCACAAGCATGCATCAACTTTAAACAAATATATCTCTTTCCGTGACATATCAAAAACGCAAATGGAATGTTTGGTCAACAAAATATTATGTACTAGCAGGCCACCCGGCATATTATACGTATAAATATTTAATATTATATTTTAATTCATACGGAAACTGTAACATGTACATACAAGTATTATTATTATTATTATTATTATTATTATTATTATTATTATTATTGTTGTTGTTGTTGTTGTTGTTGTTGTTGTTGCGCGGGCGTAGAAATACCGGGTGTAGAAACCAGGCGTATGGTTAACCCCTCTCGAAGTGATGGACCCGTAAAATTTCTCGCACTCCTTCTTTGTCTATTAGCCAGGCGTAGAGGTGCAATAACAGGTAACCTCCGGAGCCACCATATACTTGGCCTTGTTTCCTGACTAGGACATTGAACGCCGTTTCTCTATCTCCACCTTCTTTCTTTTTCTCACAAACTGAGCAAATCGGGTTTGCTTACATGCCGGGTGTGCCCACTCGGCTTGTCTAGGTCGGTCTTGGAGGTTGAGGGTACCTAATTGACAGTTTGTCTCGCTGCTGTTTCTGACTGACAGTGCAGGAGCCTGTACAGGTGGCGCTTAGGCTGCTGTATCACCAGTTCTATAATATCAAGATAGTTGTAGTGTCGTGTCATGCATCTAAAAGGGACCATGCGGCTATCTCTGGCGAGCTTTCACGAGACCACAACTTCCTGGGCAAGGCTCGGCTAGTGGACCTGTTGTGTGTGTATACTTGGCATCAAAACTGACTCACTTTGTCCAACTCTCTCTCCTCAATCTGAAATTAAACAAAAAGCAATGAAATGAAATAACAACCCTAACAAATACCACGATTAAACCGCACAACCAACCAAACAAAACCAATTCGCTTCCTCCCCTAAGGCCCGCAATCACAAATATCGGTGGGGTTAGAAGTAATCTAGATGATGTAGAGACTTACCTCTTAGTAAACTTCCCAGATATCTAAGCATTAAGTGAAACAAACTTACACTCCTCAATCCCGTCTAACTATTTTAACATGACAGGATATCTCCCTTTCTGCCGGAAAGACTTGGATAGATATATGTATGAACTTGGAGTCTATATTCAAAGCACCCTAACCCTAACCCTAACCCCTTAATTAGAGAGCAACGACCAGAATCAGAGGCTTTCATGTGTTTTCGACTAGCCTTTCATCACTACGTTAGTAATTTATATTTTCTTTACCGTTCTTCTCCAAGTCAGGAGTGTACTCTAATCGATCATGTCTCTGATAGTATAGACGCAGTACTCTCTTGAGATAGCAACTAAATGGTGCAAAGCGGGAATTTAAGCACATGTCCCCGCACGGAGATATTAAGCCCTACTCACCGCATGGTTCACTACAGATTGTGCAGCTGTCATTACACAAAGACAGCATGCACCCCGCCGGCTCGTACATCTCAAATCAAATGCAAATAAGCAAAAATTTATAGATGCTAGAAATCATTGTAAGAGAGTAATAACCACATCCAAAAGAATCGCAGAAGATAGGAACTCGCGATTTCTGGAAAATTTATAATAGTGTGCAATAAATAAATGAAGGGCAATCAGTAATTCCTCCATTATCAGAAGGTTACATGCACGGCAATCGAAAAAGCGGAACTGCTTGCTTGGCGATTCGCCTCTAACTTTACCCTAGAGCCAACAAACAACTTTTTCCCAAATTTCTCTATGCGGACGTAAGCCACGATTGATGATCTACAAACCACCCCTTCTCATGACCACAGTGTCATAAAAAACTTACACTCCTCCTGATCTCATCCCTGCTATACTAATTAAGAAATGCTCAGCTGAGCTAGCCTCCGTATTTTCCAAAGTCTACAACAAATGCCTTGCTGAATCCTGCTTCCCTAATATATCGTAGATGACCTCTATAGTGCCAGTATACAAGAATTCTGGCGAAAGGACCGACCCTCTCAATTATCACCCCATAAGTCTCCTCCCCCTCATCGCTCAAATCTTACGCTAATCAATCAAGCACTAGTCCACCACCTTGCAAGAGCTAATCTTCTTTCTGACAAACAGTACGAATTTAGAAAATGTTGTTTTGCTGCAGATATTTTAACAGTCATCTCTGAATGCATATACCATGCACTGAATAATGCGGGTGAAGCTAGCGCTGTAGCCCTCGTCATACTCAAGGCCTTTGACAAAGTCTAGCACGAAGGGATGTTAATTAAAATCAAATCATATGGTATAACTGGACGAATACTTAAGCAGTAGGACCATCCAGGTTGTCATTGATGGACGTTCATCATATCAGCATAACATTTATGCGAGAGTGCCTCATGCGTCGATCCTATGACAATTATTATTCATATTCATTAATGACGTCCCCAATAATATTGAGTCCGAAATGGGTATATTTGCTGATGATAGAACCCTCAAGAACATGCATGATGGAAAAACAGATGTACACAAATTTTAGACAATGGCTGAATCATTAGAAACCTCCAGACTGTAGTTGAATTGGGAGGTAAATGGATGGTGACAACCACCGATATCCATGACAAATAACACTCTACCTGAGGATTCTTCTTTCAAACTCCTCGGCTAAACATTCACAGGACATATGAACGTGAACAAGTACATTGAGGACACTGCGAAGACTACTGCAAGGAAAGTGGGCTCCATCTATCGTGCTAGAAAACTGCACACACTTGAGAGTATTCTGTACCTCTATAAGGTTACCATTCGCCCATGTATGGAGTATTGGCGCATCTACAACTAGTCTCTACCTCTTGAATAGGTCCATAAAAGGGTCTGCAATCTAATAGGTCCCACTTTGTTAACTAGACTCCAATCCCTGTCCCATTGCCGCAATGTTGCATTCCTGTGCCTGTTTTATAAATATTTTAATGAAATGTGCTCTGATGAACTCCTTGTATATGTGCCCTCTCGACGTGCATATCCCCGACAAACCAACTTAGCAACAAAATTACACCCCTTCACTGTTAGGGTCCCTAAATGTCAGAAAGTTTTATACTCAAATAGCTTCTTCCTTAGAACAAATACACATTGGAATTCTCTTTCTGCTATCTTCTTCCCAAACTGTACTGATATGCAGAAGTTCAAATATAATGTAAACTAACATCTTAATCTTTCTTAGGCATTGTCCTAATTAGTATCCCCTTACGTTCAAATGTTGTTTTGGTTGAAGGTGAGTAAAAATTATGTTTTTTCTAAACAGTTCACTTCTTGTAAGTAAAACATTTACTCGAGCTGAAATCGAAACTTAAACATATTCTTAACATAAGGAATCCGTCATATGAACCATTCATGCACGCGCATTCGTTAACAGTTGATAAACAGATAAGAATCCGAAGACACGCACCAATTTTTTATTTTGTTCTCTTAGCAGCTTTTATCCGGATCAAAACCGCTTAGTAAGTCTGAATACCTTATATACTAAATTTCAAGTCTGTAAATAAAAAATTCTTTGAGTATATGGGTTGAGAAGTGTTCTCACATGCCTACATTATCACTTCTATAGATATATAGATAGATTTGAGGATGTACCTGGCGTTACTCTGTATTAAAAAATGAAATAAAAAAAACAAAACAAAAAAAAACAGGAAGAAACTGAGACATGTGCATGCGAGTATTATGTTTTTTTCTAAACAGTTCACGTCTTACAAGTAAAAAAAAAATCGAACTAAGATCGAAACCAAAACACAAAGAAAGTGCATCAAGTACGATAACATTTAGATCAACTTGTTAGGAACTTTAAAAGTTTTGAAACCTCTTGAAACAATTGACAAACTAATAAACATCCGATGACACCCAAGTACCAATTTTTCAATTTTGATCCCCTTGCATCGGATGAAAACCGATTAAAAATTCAGCAGGAAAAGAGGCCTACAAGCATACATCTGCTTCAAACAAATATGTCTTTTTCCCGTGAAATATCAAAAACTCAAATGGAATTTTTCGCCAACAAAATATTACATATTTTGATTATTTGCATTTTTATTCTTATCCTTATTATATACGTCCACAGGATTTAGGTTGATGTAACCACCGAGCTTCTTCAGTTGAATTTTGTTTTCGAAATACGAATCTTTATATCAACTCATTAATGCACATCGAGTTCAAATAATACAAATTTCTACCCGAAACAAAAACGGAAATAAAAGGTTTACTTTGAAACTTCGTATACATTCCCGAGTTTAACATGAAGATTTCTAAGTCCGAAATTTACAAGTTTGAGAATGTTGAAAATTACATCGTTGTATTCACAAACAAGATAAGATTGTCAGTCCGTGTCGTTAACTACTTAGCCACCGTCAACTCCTCATTGTCACTGTGTTGATGCTATTTCTCCAAATTATGAGTTTTGGAGATGAGGATTGATTATTCATATTATTTAAATTCTTCGAATCTCATCTGGAGTGTCATTTACACAAAGTTTCGGTTGATATATCCCCCAATCTTCTTCAGGTTTATCTTGTCGCACTCACGAATCTTTCTGTTGAACTCGACGATCTTTCTGTCGAACTTGGGAATCAGCACGAAATTTCTAACGGAACCGTTTATTTAATCGGCGGAAGTAGCAAGCTTTCGTTCCATCAGCCATTATTGGGTAGATCTTTACATGTTTGAAAAGGTCAAGAATTACATCGTTGTATTCAGAAACATGAAAATATGTGTGCGAATAATCAAAGCAACACAAATATTCAATTCTCATCTAAAAGTTTGGAAACACAAAACTTTTTTAAACATAAATTGAAGCAAAACGAACATCAGTAAATTAAATTAAATAAGAGCACAATAAATGATACATCTTATATAAATTTTTTTTTTTTTTTATCTGTCAGTCCATCACAGTACTTTTAATTTAATACATGCATTATTCATATCATTTGGATATTTTGGACTATTGTTCTCATGTTGAGTGTTTTTTCTCAACATTCCGGTCGATGTAATCTCCGACTTTTTCAGGAGTATCTTCTCGAATTCAGGAATCGATCTGTCAAACTCAGAAATCGGCTCGGAATTTATTTTATCCATGGGGGTAACATGCTCTTGTCATGACTTGGTAGAAGTCCTAAGAAACTCGGAATTGTATTTTGAGTGTCGTCCGTGCTAATGATGGAACCTTCCACCTTCAGAAAAATATAATTCACAACTGAATTTTTCAAGTAATTTATAAACGACACCATATGTCATTGTGAACAATTCTAGTATGAATTTTAGAAATCTTAAACCAATTTTGGTTTATAGATGTACAATCTTGCTTATTATCATTATACATTACTATATGAATTACTAGCAGGCACCTCGGTGTTGCCCGGTCGTAAAATATGCATAATTAATACAGAAATTAAAACATGTGCATACAAGTATTATGGTTTTCTTTTGTTAATCAGTTCACGTCTTATAATTAATAAAAAAAGAAAATACTCGAGCTGAGATCGAAACCAAAACCCAAAGACAGCGAATGAAGTAAGATGACCATAAGGTTGGCTTGACACGTTCTTTAAAAGTGTTTTTAAACTATTATTTTTAACATAATGAATCTGACATGTGAACCATTCACGCACGTGCATTCGTGAAACAGTTAGCAAACAGATAAAAATCCGACGACCCCAGCATGTACTAAGGTTTCAATTTTAAACTCTTAGCAGTCCGTTTTTATGAATGCAAACAGATTTTAAAAAAATGCACATGTCTGAACACCCTAAAACTCAAATTTCAAATCTGTAGATAAAATATCCGTTGAGTATATAGGTTGAAAAGTTTCCTCACACACATACATTCTTACTTTTATAGATATATAGATAGACTAGCAGGGCGCCCGGTGTTGCCCGGTCGTGAATACGCATAAATATTATATTTTAATTAATACAGAAACTGAAAGATGTACATACCAGTATTATACTTTTTTAAAAACTTTTTATTAGTAAAAATAAATACTCGAGCTCAGATCGAAACAAAAAGACATTGAGTCAAGTACAATCATTCAGTTTGATTTTTAATGTTTTTTCCCAAAAATCTTCTTAACATAAAGAAATGTTTCTCGATCGCGCATGCGTAGTCGTGAAACAGTTGACAAACGGATACAAATTCGGCGACCTCACGTACCAATTTTTTAATTTTGACCCTTCAGCAGCCCCTTTGCTTAACTGATTAAAAATTTTCCACATGTCTGAATATCTTATTTACCAAATTTCAAGTCTGTAGATAAAAAATTTATTGAGTATATAGGTTGAGAAGTGTCTTCACACACACTCACGCATACACATTTTCATTTTTATAGATATATAGATAGATTACTTTATATATATATATATATATATATATATATATATATATATATATATATATATATATATATATATATATACTAGCAAAAGTACCCGTCGTTGACTGGGTTTAAAAACAGCCTACAGAAAATAGACTCTGATTTATGAAAGTATGATAGGTTATGAAAAGGAAGGGTTGTAAAGTGATAGCTTCGAATTTGGGGGTATCAAAACCAAAGCAAAATATGATGAAAGTAAAAAATAAAATAGATAAACCCCATAATTTATTATACCATACCTGTTCACACTGAAGCACTTATCACAATATTCTGTGTATCTATATTAAAAAAACTTTGTTAAACTTTGTGACATATTTCCATTCTATGGAGGTCAGGCGCGAATAACACCCCATAATTTTATTATACCGTATTTCTTCAAAATGAAACATAATTGTTAAAGTATACTTACGCAGATAGATATGAAAAGTCCTTATTAAAGTTTGTGCCTATTTCCATTCTATGGAGGCCAGGCGCGGACGCATACCCCACAATTGTATTATACCATCCCTATTTAAGTTAAAACATACTTATCAAAGTATTCTTATGTACATCTATATCAAAAACACTTGTAAACGTTTATTTTTTAATTTTAAAATTCTTTATTTCCATACTTTGTGGACCAGGCGCGTATGCAGACCCCACAATTTTATTATACCATCCCTATTTAAGTTAAAACATACTTATCAAAGTATTATTATGTACATCTATATCAAAAACACTTGTAAACGTTTATTTTTTAATTTTAAAATTCTTTATTTCCATACTTTGTGGACCAGGCGCGTATGCAGACCCCACAATTTTTATGAATCATCATTATGCCAGATCAAACATACCCATTCCTGTGTCTCGATACATCTTCTATCATTATATGTGATCAGTTTTCTATAATAGTCAACCATATAGGAGCCTATTCGTGACCAGACACACACACACACACAGACGTTCAGCTTTATATTATAGATATTCAAATGATTATGTAAAAATAATTTAATAAAATTAACAGTTGGTTCTTTGATAAGACAGGGGCGCATTCTAAATTTATGTTTTTGTTTAAGGCATAATTGAACCATAATATTTGGCTATGCATTTTAAACTTTAGGTGAAGCCATTATTTACAAGTAATTTAAAAAAAAAAAATCAACATTATTTTTTCAACAAAGCAGTGTTGACTACAATGTATTGTAAACTAAGTCAATGCGGAGAGGCATGTGAAACTTCCTTCCAGTGCACTGCGTGTGGGGGCAACTTGATTTGATTAAAAATATGTGATTTTATCGATTTCGATGACAATAAAAGTATGAAAGGGTGGAACATTCAATTTCGGAACACGTCAGTTCTTCTACTAGTACACACACACACACACACACACACACACACACACACACACACATAATATATATATATATATATATGTGTGTGTGTGTGTGTGTGTGTGTGTGTGTAAGGCACTTTGTCTATGTTACTTTCCTTTTTATTTTTTGCAGCTGTAATGCGAGGAAGCAAATTTTTTCCGTTATGCATAATTTATTTAAACATTAAATAATCCGCTTCTTCACATTTCAGTTGTTCGTCTCAAAGTTGACGAACGAAACGAAACAAATTTAAGAACGAAAATAGCAAACCTGAATTAATGAAACGAAATTAATTATGATATAAAACATAATAATGTTGTTTCTTTCTAAATAAATAACAAAACATTAAGATATAGAATTTCTTTTCTTGTATATAATTGCAGCAATTTTTTTTATTTTCTTTTATTTTTTAAGCGTACCTTCATTACAACATTATTATATTATTATCCGTAGTGTTCTTTGAATTCTAATCAACAATGATTCGGCATAAGATCGTTTCAGAGACTACTTGGAATTCTCATCATTACTTTTATTTATTTATTTAATGCGTATTCAAAAACATCTGCTCATCAACTAAGGTCACAAAGAGATGATAAAAAAAATCAACATATAAATAGAAAAATTAATCGAAATACATAAAATAGTAAATAAAATAATTAAAAAATAAGTGCTACAAAATATTTAGTGTTAATGCGTTTCGTTTTTTAGTTTGGAAAAAATTCCACCATTTTTAAGAAATTGCTACAAAACGTAAATAAACTATTTCGTTTCATTTTTCAATTCCGGTTCGGTGTTTTTATAATGTATTTTGCGGCGATTCGGCCCAAGCAAGCCATCACTTAACCTTACTTTTCTTTTTATTACCGCAGCATCATTTCTTAACTTAACGATGACTTCATAAACAAAATAAAAATACGCCAGTCTAAAAAGAATTCTCCTACATTGAAAAACACAAGAAATATGGTTTTAGGCTTGATTAACGTGCTTTTCTTTTTTTATTAGCGGGGCTTCGTATCTTAAGTTATAGACACCTCATGAAAACAAAACAAAATACTTTAGTCTAGAAAGATTTCGCCTACATTGAAAGACACTAAAACTAGTGGTTATAGGATTGATCAATGTGCTATTTATCGTTTGTTTTTATTAATTTAACGACTATTTCACAAAAATAAAGAAAATTTATCTCAATCTAAAAACGTAACGATGACTTCATAAAATAAAACAAAAATATCTAAGTCTAGAAGGATTTTCCCTTTCATTGAAAAACAGGATTATAAGAGTAATTAATGTTCTTTTGAACATTTCTTTTTCATAGCGGGGCTTCATTTCTTAACTTATCAACCATTTAATACAAACATAAAAACAAAACGAAATTTCCTCAGTCTATAAAGATTTCTCCTTCATCGCAACAGCCCTAGAAACAATAGTTTCAGGATTGATTAAAATATGTCTTCGTAAACATTCTTTATTGATTACTTTCCTTTATTAAAAAAAAATAAAAAGTGAATTAACGTACTTCTAAACATGTCTGTTTATTATTCCACGATTGTTTAAAATATTTATTCGGAAACATTTTTTTCTTTACTTTCCATAATAGGAGGTGCACATGCACATTTTATGCGTTAATTAATGTGTATTAATTATTATTTATTGGTAGGGACCTTAATTATTTACTTACCAAACAGTTCATAAAACAGAATAACGTTAGTTCAGTCTACGATAATGCACTAAATAATTATAGTTTAATTTGTTTTAAGGAGTTAGGGTTCTTCCAACGAATCTGTTCTGGCTTTGTGCTATCTTTCCACCGAGTTAGGTCGGTCCACGAGTTAAGCTAGTAGTAAAAAATACGACAGGAATAAAGCGGATGCCATCATAGGAAATCGAAATGCAAACCTTGAGATCTTCAGTCAGCCGTTCTACAAATTAAACTATTTGGATTTTCTTATAAACAGAGTTCAAAACATTAACTTAAAAAATAATTAGAACTTTTGCGTAACATCGTAGATTTATGATTTACGCCATATTTGAAAACATGAATCCAAACAGAAGCTTTGATAAAAATGAATATACTGGAAAACATTATCAATAGATTTCGATAATTTGAACACTGTATTTTGCTTTACTTACATATTGGCATTAAAGACAATATAATATTTAATATATACTAGAATATAGGCACATATTTTTTAGTTTAATAAATTTGATTTTCGTATGAATCAACTTATTATTGTGGGCATTTGTTTCCCCGACATCTTTTTGATTAGAATTCTTTCTAAAAAAGACATCGTCTCCTCGCAGTAGGGATCACCTGAAGCCTATAGACATCCCTAAATGAAAGTGTTTCTGTGGAAAGGACTGAATTCGAACTTGTCACATCCAGATAACCAGTCCGTATCGTTAACCACTTAGCTACTATCACTCCCCGCCAACCCCTATCGCTATCCATCTAACAACGGCCACCTCCCGCCATAAAGTAATCAATCTCGTATCCTATGACATTGTTTCACGCTATCTAATTTATTAGTAATAAAATAAACTTATAAATAAACTACTTATGTGTTTATAATTATTTCGTTTTCCTGTTATATAATATTTCAATTTAAGATTTTATCATAACTTCTGTTTATATAACACACTATTAAGTGAACATAAAATATTACAAACCACAAATTTACATCTGCGCACAACTCCACATAAATTGAATCTACGCAAGTATAATGGATGTTTTGAACTAATCCAACAATAAAATACGTTATATATGACATTCGTTTATATTTTAATCCGCGTTAATTTACTACAGGAGTTAAACCGCATTCAAAAACACTAGTGCGTTTTATGCCACAGCGTGTATGGGTTCATTTAGACCAATGTTGCATGAATATTCACGCGAAGCCTCACCCTTGTTTCAAATGAAAGCACAAATTGAAGTGTATTCACTGTTTTATTTTAGACGTCAGTTAATAAAATAGCTGTAAACATCTTAACTCTTGGTTCCTTGCAAACATAAGGAACAAAAACCGCCTTTACTCTCTCTCTCTCTCTCTCTCTCTCTTTCTCTCTCTCACACACGTACATCGGTATCATAGGAGAGAACTTGAATGCGCACTAGACACTATCCTGGAGTATCTAAAGTCTATATTTACAGGAGTTAGTCAAGATAACTGTGGTTAGAAGCTAAGAAAAACAAGTCTTACAGTGGGTGCTCAGCGAGTGAGTTCAGGCCGAGAAAAGGGGAAACAAAGATGGCGGCCAGCATTTTATTACGTGCGTTCTCGCATAATCTCGTGTTGCGCGTGAAGCTGGAAACTACAAAACGAGCTTCATTTCTCGGTGCTGGGTGATTCCAGATCGGGCAGGAGAGTAGGCACCACGGGAGTGGAGATATTTCTGAAATTATAATCTTTTTTGTGTGTTTGACGTGACCCCCCCATTATGGATGTTCAAGCTATTTCGGCGATGGCCAACGCAGGCTTAAGCAACATGATTAAGCCTTTTAATGGCGACGGTGATGTGGTGGCATTGCTTAAAAAAGTGGACCTTGTAGCAAGGATTCAAAAGTTGGACGATGTGGCTGCAGTAATACCACTGTTTCTAGAAGGGGACACACTGGCCCTCTATTTGGAGCTCAGCGAGCGAGAACAGGGTGACGCGGACGCCATCAAGGGTCGACTGATCGAAGATTTTGCAGAGGGGCCTTTCGAGGCCTTTAATAAGTTGAAGGAGAAGAGGTGAACTGGTGAATCTGTTGATGTCTACGCGAACGAGATAAGGAGATTGGTTGAGTTGTCGGGCATCAGGGGACACGCCACGAGTCACGTAGTCAAAATGACATTCATTACTGGGTTCCCGGAAAAGATATCGAAACGTTTGCAACAGGTCCCGGGAGTGGAGACGCTGGATGTGAGTGAGCTGCTCAAAACTGCAAATATCTTGGTGAGCACCCAGCCCATGGAGTCTAGAGGGACATCAGCAACGGTACAGCAGGATGTGAGCAGGAGTTTGCCGAACCCGAGGGTAGCATGCTTCGAATGTGAGGGAGAACACATGAGAAGAGACCACAGGAAGTTCTTGCAACGCACAGTGTGTTATAAATGCAATCAGAGAGGCCATTTAGCGGTGAAATGCACGAGTTCGGGAAACTGGCAAGGGGAAGCAGACGCGCCAGCAGCCGCCCCGATTCGGGAATAGTGGCGCACTCGCAGCAGATGCTCAAGCAGAAGATCGTGGTGGAAGGACGGGGAGTTCTGGTCGACACTGACTGTACCACTACCATGGTGCACACGACCCTGGTCGGAAGATGGAAAGGGAAGCATGAAGTAATGGCATTCGATAGGTCGCGAGTGAAGTGTCGTGGGAGGAAGACCGCCACTATTGATATTGCTGAACACCGGATGAGGGTCCATGCAATTGTCACCGATCATCTGGTGCCTGGCGTCTAAGCCACCATTGGAATGGATGTTATATGCCGACTTGGAGGCGTTACCATCACATGCAACAACGTGAGGTTCGGACTAGCTGAGTGCGCAGTGACAGAGCAAGCTCCCGGAGGGACCAACATGCCGGGGAGGAAAGAAAAATGTCGATCAAAGATCAGGACTTCCGAGCCGAATTCGACGGAGAGCAGTGAACGGTGGAGTGGGCATGGAAACATCAAGCGCCATCGCTGACAAACAGGGTGGTGTGCTATACTAATTCGCTTAGAGGAGGGGTGAGAAAGGAGTTTGAACAAGAAGTGGACCGATGGATTGAGGAGGGTATACTGCTGCCTTGGACGGATGACGTTGAGTCGGGCATTTTGCCATTGATGGCCGTTCTGCAACCAATTAAAGGGAAAGTAAGACCGGTCCTGGATTTCCGAGAGCTGAACCAACATGTTAAGTGCCATACTGGAGGCGACACCGTAGATGTGTGCAGTGAGACCATTAGAGAATGGAGGCAGATGAATGGCACGTCTACGTTGGTAGATCTAAAATCTGCCTATTTGAAATCTGGAAATACCAGTTAGTCAGGTACAAAGGCAAAACCTACTGCCTTACGCGAGTGGGGTTCGGATTGAATTCGGCACCCAAGATCATGTCAACTATCCTCAGGAAGATTCTGGAGACAATGGGAAAAGGAGATGGGGCACTGAGTTCATACATAGACAACATTCTTGTGAATGAGATTCTGGTAACTGCCAAGGAGGTGGTGGCTCATTTGAAAAGGTTCGGGTTGGTCGCCAAAGCGCCTGAAAAATTAGACGGAGGGGCTGTTTTGGGGCTAAGGCTGAAACGAGGTGCGTCGGGCAGCTTAGAGTTTAGCAGGGGGAACGAGATCCCGCAACTGAAGCAAGAGCTCAACAGACGGGAACTTTTTTCCATATGCGGGAAGTTGATCGGACATTACCCCGTTGCTAGCTGGCTTAGACCAGCATGCAGCTACATAAAGGGGTATGCCGAAGGAAGAGGATGGAATGATAAAGTGGGAGGAAGAACGGTCGTCATGATGGGAGAGCTCCTGAAAGAAGCAGAACGGCAAGACCCAGTCCGGGGAACCTGGAACATACCGCGAACATTGGATGGAGTCGTGTGGTGTGATGCAAGCAGCATTGCAACAGGGGTGCGTGACATCTGCATCAAAACAGACTCTGCTACGGTGTTTGCTTGGCTAAAGTCCCTTATTTCAAACGAAAAAAGGATAAGAACGAAAGGGGCAGCAGATGTTAGTGAAGCGTTGGCTTGGGATGCTAGCTGAGCCGATACAGGAGTTTTGTTTGAAGCTTCGTGGAGACTAATAGCTTCTGATTTCTGCCCATCAACCACTACTCCTATTAACCTATCAGAGAGAAATGATTTAATAACTGAAAAGACATTACCAGCTATACAATAGCTGGAGATCTTGTGAAGTAGACCTTTATGCCATACCCCATAAAATACCTTTGATATGTCAAGAGCAATTACTCCAGAAAGGAAGCCACCATCGAGAGATTCGCTAATCCTAGTCAGACCATTAAGTTCTCCTTGTGAAAAAATCTGTCGTAATGAAAGAGAAAAACTGACATATGAAACAGTGGCTTCACTTCTGTCAGTGGACAAGACAGAGACTTGGTCTTCTTCAGAACCATGTAATTACAATTCGGATAAGCGTTTAAACACTGGGAGAGGAATTTCATTTCAGTATGGCCTAATTGCAGACTTGAGGTTTGGATAAAGCAACAAATTCTTTTTCTTCCTGTTAAATACCAGACATCGAAATGTTTTTCGGTTCACGCCAGACCATTGCAATACCCACGCGGAGTGACTTTCTATCCTTTTTTTTGTCCACTGTTGGAGCTGCTCAACACATTTATTGCATACAATATGGGGTGTCGATGCCTTAACTTTATCACCCAACATAACTTTGAAGTAAGATAAACACTTCACAAATTTACTGATCCCTTTCCTGTTGGATTGCAACGTATATTCCCCACAAATATAGCAAAACACATTTGCATTGTTTAAAAAAAAAAGCCGTCTCGAGAATGAAAAGAAGATGCTGTTGTCATAGCCCTAGTAATTTTATTGAGCCTAGTATATAGCAGTGAGATCAAAACTTAAAATATATATGACTTGGGTACCGTCAGTTAGAATTGAAACCAAAACGTACAACTTTCCATCCTCACTCCTTAGACTCTGAGCGACCCCCCCACACACGTATATATATATATATATATATATATATATATATATATATATATATATATATATATATATATATATATATATATATATATGTGTGTGTGTGTGTGTGTGTGTGTGAGTGAAAATTGCGACGTCTTGTCAGACGAGTGCCACTCATCTAGTCACTGAGCGTCCATATGCCCGAAGATGACTTTTCAGTCATTTCTTACAGGCTCTCTTGAGCTTTGCTCAGTCCATCTTGGCTGGCTCAAAATGTTCTGCGCCATTGTATATCAGACGCTAGGGACTCCCAACTGTCAACAAGGATATGAAAGCTCACCAAACTTTCTTTGATGCTATCCCGAAAACGTTTTTTGGCTTGTGCCAGGGTCTTTTGCCAAGAAGGAGCTCACCATAAAACAACTGTTTTTGGGAGTCCATAGTCATCAAACCAGACAAGATGACCAGCCCAACGTATCTGGTTCTTGATAACAGTGAATGGTTCTTTATAACACTTGTGGTGGTTGTTAACACTCGCTCTCAGCATGGGCAGGAGGTAATTTGGCCGTAATCGGAGGGAGATACAGAAATAAGTAACCAGAATGCAATCCCACGATACTTTTCCTTTTCTCGATCTCTTTCTCGTCCGGACACATGAGGTAAGATGTATATTTTTATCTCTCTGTAAATGAGGGGAGGGGATATTCCCTCTCTCAGCACTAGTTAGGATTAGTATATTTCGATGAACTTATTGTTAATTGTGAAAATTAATTGTGATCTGTAAATTGTATTGTCTCTCTCTCTCTCGAGCAGTCTGTCGAGTTCGACGATGACGCGGAGGTTGGTTAGTTTCTGTGTCGAAGGTGCGACGTAAGTCTGATCGGAGCTCTGAAACCCCGGCAGCAGATGTGACACCGGATGGCAGGAAATCCGGGTAGTGGCGCCCGTAGTCGCGCTCTTTTTGATTCCCAAGCAGCAATGCTTTGATCTCTAACGGCATCGGCTGCGCCTGATACCACACTTCTCCAAGCTATCCGATCTTCAGCTTTTCTTCTCCAGTCGTTAAGTTGGTTGTGTGTTCTAATGTATTGTAATATACATACATATATATATATATATATATATATATATATATATATATATATATATTTGTAAAACAATTAGATAAGATTATTTCTCATATATTTCAATTATGTCGTGAGTTGTTTGTGTCAGTAATGAATGCCAGTTACACCCAACATCTCAGGTATGCTTCACCTAGACAAAAAGACGTCTAATCGATAGATCTTCATATGCGGACCGTTTCCAGGGCATTTAATGTAATACATGGGTTGGTCACACGCCGATGATCGACCTATAGGTTTCCGTGGATTTTTTTCAGGGTCGAATTTATTTCCATATTAGGAAATAACATATACTGGTGATATGGCAACAAAAACCATCTACTACCACTGGCGTGAGAAAGCATGGAGCAGCATCCTGAAGTATCGAATCGACGACGTTCCACAAAAGTTGGAACATGTCAAAGCTATCTACACAATATTCTGCACAGTTTAAAACCATTTCCTTATAAAGTGCAGCTTGTTCAACACTTGAAGGCTGAAGATTTTTAAACAAGGGTTCAATATGCAGGACAAATGCAGTTCAAATGCAAGAACTTGTCCGAAATGACCCAAATTTTCTGCAAAAGTTGATTATGTCAGATGAAGCCCATTTTCATATGAATAAATTCGTTAACAAATAACATTACAGATTTTGGGCCTCTGAAAATCCAAGGGCAGTTTATCAAAAACAGTTGCATTCCATAAAGTGTACTGTATGGTGTGCAATAACGAATGAAAAAATTTTGGACCTTATTTTTTGAAGATCAAGATGAAAACGCTGTCACTGTTACTGGAGAGAGATATCGAACTATGATTACACACTTCCTGCGCCCACAAAGTTAAAATAAGCCCGGATTATGGTTCCAACAAGATGAGGCAACGGTACATATGGCAAAAGACACCATGGAGCTTCTCAGGCAATGCTTTGGTGACAACATTATCTCTCGCTATAGCAATGTCAAATGGCCACCACGTTCTCCAGACTTGACTAACCCCGACTTTTTCTTATGGGGGTACCTTAAAGAAAAAGTCTATTTTAACAAACCCCAAATCCTGCAAGAATTGAAGGAAAATATCAGGAACGAAATAAGGGAGTTAAATCGTAATCCAGAGATTCTGCAACCTGTCATGAATAATGTTTGGAAAGAGCACACGTATGCAAAACTGAAAATTTAAAAGACATTTAAAAGACATTATTTTTCATGAATAAAGCTTGTTTGAATTTTGCATTACAAGAAGATTTCCGAATATCTTAGTCAAATTGTGTCAAAATTACAGAAAGATATCATCAAAAATAAAGGATCTATTTAAGTCCAAAACCCTTCAGTGACTTTTTGCACATCCTGTATTTTCTCAACCGTGAAAAATGTGTGATATTTTTATTAGTACCAACACATAGGAAATAAACACAGAAAAGATATAAACATTTATATATTTTTCGTATTTACTTTTTACCCATGCATATATATATATATATATATATATGTATATATATATATATATATATATATATATATATATATATATATATATATATATATATATATATAGTCATTCACAAACCGTATGTTTGGCTGTATCTCAGTTCTTCAAGATGGCAAGATAAGCCAATACTCCAAGCTGACTTGTATGGGGGAGGATAATATTTATTAAACGATACACCTACGTGCTAGCATGTGTCTACATGTTGTTGCTTCAGATTTCGTTTTCTCCTCTACTTTCCTAGCAGGTTTTCAAAGTATTATCTCCCTTACAACCTCCTAATCCCCCATCAATTCCAAAACTTCCTTGTTATTCTTTCCGACACAGGTATTCTCATTCTTCTTCCTCTTCCTTTTTCGTTCTTCTGTTGTCTTGGTAACAACGCCGAGTGGCAGGTGCTCTTCGCATTTGCGTGGGAGGAGGAGAACGAAATCGTGAGAAATCCTGTAATCTACTTAGCTGAACATTTTTTAGATACGTTCACGCATTCCCTAGAACGCCTGTTGATTTATCAGTTTGTCTGTCACACTTTAGCTTGAAATAACATTTTAGTTCGTTTGTTATACTTAAATTTGAAATAGTAATTTCATCAATAAACCCACAAACATTTTAATAAGACTTTCTTTTTATCGGTTTGTCGGTCTCTCTTAAGTTTCAAATAGAATTTACGTCGATTTATAACATTAGATATGTCCAAACATCTCTATAATATTCTTCTTGTTGTCTTCCACGCTTAAAAGTAAAATAGTATTTTCTATAGTCTCTTATTCTTAAATTTCAAATACCATCATTGTTGGTCGAATCACCTTTATTACATTTCAAATCCTGTATCTAGCGCGCTGGTTATCTTCAATCCATGCATGAACACTGGTCCGTAAGTCGGCTCCGTTCCGACTTAGTCAAGGGCAGGAAGTCCACCATTGGAAATGCACCACCCAACTCTATCCCACTAAACGAAAACTTATGGGGTCAAATCTTTATATGGTACGAAGTCGGGTATGGGCTAATATGCTTGTATCCCTCGAATAAAAAAGGGAAATAGGCAGTTTAGTTAGCCGGGTTACTAAAAAGCATAAATGTTCAACAAATGCTAAAATGGAGAATTAAACTTGATAATTGTTGATTTGTTTTTATTTTTATAAAATCAACAACTCAACGGAACTGAAAACTAAAGTAACACACACACACACACACACACACACACACACACACACACACACACATACACACACACACACACATATATATATAGCACTTGTTTCTTGATTTCGTTAAGCAAAACAAGTAAAGACTTCCATAAAAGCCTGATCATACATGATATTGAATATCATAGATGCTAGTGAAAAGGAAAGGGCTAAGAAGTAGCATAAACTGTGATTGGTCGAGTAAACACGTTAAATAGTTAATGTGCAACCTAAACAAAAACTGGAGGCAGGTGAAGATGCGTTCTCTCTGGCCGACCTGAAAAAGGAAAATGATTGCGTAAACGAATAGAAATTTATAACGCAACTCACAACCGAAAATTAGTGATAATAGATTAATATATATTGGACTCTCGTCGATTTCGACATATGATATTCCAACAACTGATCGCTTAAATTCATTTATTCTTCAGCCTCTGATGACATTTCAATTTTGCAAGAGACTTACAAACGAGTCCACACATAGTACAAGTGTGTGGATTCAGTGATGCAGTCGATGGTAAAGCTGCTGACCATTTAGCGTTTTCCCTTTTTTCACGCAGATTATTCAAGCTGTCAGATTGAAAACAGTGAAAACCTTCAAAATAAAATGATTTCCCTCTTTTGCGATCCAAGACCTTATTCTCAAGACTGCTGTGTGTGATACTAATTTAAGACAAATTGCTTTTTTACTTGTCTTTATACATCGGTAATAATCGCCCCACATTCCTTTTCCCTCCATCCATCTGACTGTGCATTAGGGTTTTTAGTATCCTGTCATGAGACATTCTCAGAACATGAACAGTTCACCGCAGTTTGCACTGAATAAGGAATGACTCGATTCCAGAAATATTGCACTTTGTGAAAGGTCAGCGTTAGAAGGGCAATACCACATATTAAGCGCAGACAGCTTTTATGAAATACATCCAATTCGTGAATATGTGCGAGTATGAAGTTCAAGACCAGAACCGTACACGAAGAGAGAAATAACAAATCAGTGAAATATAACGAAGTTAAAAGAGTGCTCAATACCGAAGCAGAGCAAGTTAAAAACGGAATTCTAAATGAAAAACGAAAATCAACTTTCAGCAAAAGAAGGTTTTTTAGTAAAAAAAGAGCCGCGGGGGTGCAGTTCAGCTGTGCGGAGATCAAGGTTGATTAGGTTTGGATTTATTAATTTATTTATATGTTGGGTTAGGGAATTAATTAGGTAGGTTTGGGGGTTGAGAAATTATGTTTTGGGACCAAAGCTGATATAGATGTTATATCATCAACAAGTATTTGCTGTTTGCACGCTATCTGGCTGCTACCAGTCTAAAACCTATGTGAGCTAGTGTATTTTAATTCATATACATATATATATATATATATATATATATATATATATATATATATATATGTATATGTATATATATCAATGTATACTCCTATAAATTTGTTTTTTGTGTGTTTATATTCATAGTAAAAACCCTTTTTTCTATTTATCTAGCTAATTTGCATATTCTTTTAAACATTCATTTTAATTAATTCACTATTAGACTTTAGGTTTTTCTCATGGAATGATCATCTTTAGTTAACTATTACATGTAATTATATTCTTGCAGATATTCTAATATTTGCGTAAAAAGTTTGGAATCAAAACAAACGTCTTTCTATATATTTTTATGTATGTGTATATATATTTGTGTAAAAAATGTGTATATATAATTGTTAAAAAAATGTGTATATATAATTGTTAAAAATATGAGTATATATAATTGTTAAAAATGTGCATATATAATTGTTAAAAAATGTGTATATATAATTGTTGAAAAAATGTGTTTATATAATTGTTACAAAAATGTGTATATATAATTGTTAAAAATGTGTATATATAATTGTTAAAAAAATGTGTATATATAATTGTTAAAAAATGTGTATATATAATTGTTAAAAAATGTACATATATAATTGTTAAAAAATTTGTTTATATAATTGTTAAAAAAATGTATATATATAATTGTTAAAATGTGTATATATAATTGTTAAAAAATGTGTATATATAATTGTTAAAGAAATATGTATATATAATTGTTGAAAAAATGTGTATATATAATTGTTAAAAAAATGTGTATATATAATTGTTAAAAAATGTGTATATATAATTGTTAAAAATGTGTATGTATAATTGTTAAAAATGTGTATATATAATTGTTGAAACAAATGTGTATATATAATTGTTAAAAAAATGTGTATATATAATTATTAAAAAATGTATATATATAATTGTTAAAAATGTGTTCATATAATTGTAAAAAAATGTGTTTATATAATTGTTAAAAATGTGTATATATAATTGTTAAAAAATGTGTATATATAATTGTAAAAAAATGTGTATATATAATTGTTACAAAAATGTGTATATATAATTATTAAAAAAATGTGTATATATAATTGTTAAAAAATATGAGTATATATAATTGTTAAAAATGTGCATATATAATTGTTAAAAAATGTGTATATATAATTGTTGAAAAAATGTGTTTATATAATTGTTACAAAAATGTGTATATATAATTGTTAAAAATGTGTATATATAATTGTTAAAAAAATGTGTATATATAATTGTTAAAAAATGTGTATATATAATTGTTAAAAAATGTACATATATAATTGTTAAAAAATTTGTTTATATAATTGTTAAAAAAATGTATATATATAATTGTTAAAATGTGTATATATAATTGTTAAAAAAATGTGTATATATAATTGTTAAAGAAATATGTATATATAATTGTTGAAAAAATGTGTATATATAATTGTTAAAAAATGTGTATATATAATTGTTAAAAAATGTGTATATATAATTGTTAAAAATGTGTATGTATAATTGTTAAAAATGTGTATATATAATTGTTGAAACAAATGTGTATATATAATTGTTAAAAAAATGTGTATATATAATTATTAAAAAATGTATATATATAATTGTTAAAAATGTGTTCATATAATTGTAAAAAAATGTGTTTATATAATTGTTAAAAATGTGTATATATAATTGTAAAAAAATGTGTATATATAATTGTTACAAAAATGTGTATATATAATTATTAAAAAAATGTGTATATATAATTGTTAAAAATGTGTATATATAATTGTTGAAAAAATTGCCTACCAAACCTCCGCAGTTTTTTGTCTACAGACATGAGACCTAATATATAAGGTATTCGTACTGATGCAAAACTTTATATTTGGGTTTTAGGCGGGGATAATCGGGACAAAATTGCGAAAATTCCAGAAATGGAATTTATATGGTGAAGATCGAACGACAGCATTAGGAATATGCATGCGTAACGTAATAGCTATTGGTACATGTTTTAATTTTTAGCCTTGCAGAAGTCATGTTTTCATAGCGCAGGCGATAATGTCAAAGGAAAAAGTAAATCGTGAGCTAAACGTTTTTGTTTCGATTTTCGGTGGTGGCGCACGAATCAGTTTTTCAAAAAAAACTTTATATATATATGGTTGTAATGCAAACAACCTCACCATTGTTCGATGGGAATTGCTGATTGCTCATTATTTATTCCAGAAATAACGAGTTCCTAATTTCTGCGCTTCGATGCATTTTCTGGTGGTTTCGGTGTATTCTCTTTTAGCTGTTTCTATTTTTTCTTACAATTACTCATTGTTTCTATAAACTTTTGTCTGTTTGTACTGGACTTATGTCGGTTAAATCTACGGTATGCATGCTGCCTTTGAGCAATGGCATCTGTACAAATAGAAGTAAACCATTGGGGAGAGTGGGGTTTGCTATAGAACTTCCGCGTAGGAACATAATCTTCAATTGCTTCTATGAACCATTCAGTGGTTTCATTTGCGCACTGTTCTGCAAGAGGAGAAAAGATATTTCTCCACGGGGCACCTCTTATGAGATCACTGATGGCTTCCCAGCCAGCCTTCTTGTAATAGCTTGTCGTTTTGAGCAATGACTTTTTAACATTGGGTCGAAAATTTCAGGCGATTTCTGCCATTATCATAGCGTGATCAGCATTTCCGAGTGGGCTATGGGCATTCGTTACGCAATTATCGGGAACTGTGGTCTTGCTGGTCTGGTGTTAGAAACGTAACCGTCTGTGATAGGGAATGAGATATAGAGATTCTATGTGTTATGCTACCAACTGCATTTGTGTAAGTAGAGAAACCAAGCCAATTATTGTGGTGGACATCAACGGCACCAAAAACATGTACTTGTGCGCTAGTATCAAGGAAGAGTGCTGTATCTATGCTGTCTAAGACTTGGTTGATTAGGTTACATTCCTGGGTTGAGGGAGAGTGGTAGAGAAAAAATAAGTAGCTAACGCTATGTTACTGGTTAAGTCTAAATTACATAAAGGCTTGGTCGTCAAATTCTAGTTTAGATCCTCTAGACAAGGGGAGGGTGTTTCCAATATAGACTCCAAGTCCGTGTATATGTTTGTCTGAGGCCTTACCGTAACGTGGGAGATAACCATATATATATATATATATATATATATATATATATATATATATATATATATATATATATATATATATAATGGGTTGAAATATAATGGGTGGTGTTAAAAGGCGGTGACAATGCAATCTTATAGAAAAACACCGTTGGTACGAGACAAGGCAGATCCTATACAAATATCAGATGCAAGTTATATTAAGAAGCTGATTTTTTGTTTTTTGGAGGATTCTGTTTATTAGCAATGAGTCCTTAATTCTAAGCTTACTTAGACCCCTTTATTTTATTTGCATCCTTTGGCGGAGTTCTTATTATAAGATAGGTGTTTATAGAATGAAGACACTTCGCTTTAGTGTGTTCCAGGTATGTGCAACGGCCTATCTGTGCTACCGACATAGAACATTGAATATCGCACATTGTATTTGATATACAGATTATATGCGATTGAATAAGCATATGTTGTTAATGGGCAAATTTAGTAGAGTACATTTAGGTCGTTCTAGGTTGGATAATTGTTGTCTCAGTGTGTGTTCAGTGTGTGTGAGTTGGATAAGTAATTTTTTCTGCGGTGGCTTTGCGAATGATTGTAGTTATTCCAGCGTTCTTCGTATTTGTTGAAAATGTGATCTATTTCACTGATGCATTTCTTACGGAGGTTAAATAGCAGAAATGTTTTTCGATATGTAGTGTATTTGCACCAGGACAGAGAAACGCCTATCGACTGTTAGAAATGAAATCTACGTATTTTCAGCAGCAGAGAGAGCTCTGATTGTCTTCCTTACTATAGTGCTTAATCCACGAATGTTAGGGGTGTATATAGTCATTTACAAATAGACTGTTTCGTTGTATTACATGTCATCAGCGTGTGTTCGTTGTGTGTGAGTTGGATAAGTAATTTTTTCTGCGGTGGCTTTGCGAATGACTAGTTATTCTATCGTTCTTCGTATTTTAAAATGTGATCTTATCTATTTCACTGATGCATTTCTTACGGATGCGCTTTGCCTCATTAATAGCATATCCTATAAATACTATAATAGCATATCCTATAAATACTATAATAGCATATCCTATAAATACTATAATAGCATATCCTATAAATACTATAATAGCATATCCTATAAATGCTATAACTCTTAGAGCGTGTTCTATGTAGCAGTGGATAAAGTACTTAGTAAAATCCAGTTGTAAAGTTAAAAATTCAATCCTCAGTGCGGTCAACACTCGAAATACATAATATTGCTTAAAACTTCTACCCAGTCAGCATATTATCCTCACGGATTAAATAAATGTTTCTGTTCGAAGTTCAGGTTTTCGAGTTCGATCCAAAGATTCTCGAGTTCGGCTGAAAAATTTCTGAGTTCAATAAGCTACACTTGAAGAATGTCAAATGTTGTATTGATCAAAACGTTGTGAAAATATCACTTAAGATGAGAACAGTAGTCTGAAGAATCCAAATAATCCGAATAATAAATCGTCATCTAAAAAATTCAGAAATGTAATACCAGTTAGTAATTGTGAATCGACACTCATCTAAGAACTAACCATGTACAACTTTACTTAACTTCAATCATATGGCGAGAACTGATGTATCAAGGTGATTTAGGAATAAATTACACTGTGTTAGTTCAACTCTATCTTGTGACGTAATATCAGTGCCTCCAAGCACACCTGTTACGGAAGTTAAATAACAGAAATGTTTTTCGATCTGTAGTGTATTTGCATCAGGACAGAGAAACGCGCCTCGACTGTTAGAAATGAAATCTACGTATTTTCAGCAGCAGAGATAGCTCTGATTGTCTTCCTTACTATAGTGCTTAATCCACGAATGTTAGAGGTGTATACAATCATTTACAAATAGACTGCTTCGTTGTATTACATGTCATCAGTGTGACTAGAAAAGCACTTGAGTTGAAAAACCGACCGTTTTACAAACAGGTGTCCGTCTTACGTATGCGTAAAGATGTAATATTTATTGTGCCAAGCAAAGCACCTTCGCGTGAATAATGTGCGATCCCCTGTACATTCCAACATGTGCGTGTGTGCGTACATACTGTTTATCTAAATTGCCACGCGTTGAGGTTGATGGATATTAGACCAACTCGTATTTATTCTGACGTAACATTACTGACCCCAGGCACACCTGCTAAGGAAGTTGAAAAATAAAAACATTTTCTTTTCTCGCACCGGAAACCTATATAACATAAAAATAGATATCATGCTTAAGTCAAAATAGTCTCGTAAAAAGTAGCCAACAGAAGACGGATATTTTTGTTTGAACATCTGACTGAGGTCTGAGCTAACTTAGAATGTGTGTGTGTGTGTGTGTGTGTGCGTGCGCACGCGCGTACGTGTGAGTGCGTACGCAGTCGCGTGGATTTCAAAATGAATCTCAGATGCTAAACGATCAGAACGTATTATATTATATTATGGTCTCTCTCTCTCTCTCTCTCTCTCACTCTCTCTCTCTCTCTCTCTCTCTCTCTCTCTCTCTCTCTCTCTCTCTCTATATATATATATATATATATATATATATATATATATATAGTGTCGCCAAAAAGAAAGTCCGCACTTGTCATTTTTTCAAAATCCGCAAATTTAAGCTAAATTGATTTTAACAACCCATATCTCATTTGATTCGCCTTTTATTCCTCTATAATTTTACCTGTTCATATTTGACTTTTAATTGAATTATACTATTAAATCGAAAAAGTTAAAAAGAAACTCCAGAGCAACAAATGAACTTAAAATCAGCTTAAAATATCAACCTTCTATTAATACAGCTGGCAATGTCAAGAGGTTCCTTGAATAGCATGAAATTCCGTGTTTAGATTGGCCTGAACAATTTCCAGACCTCAATTCTATCGAAAACGTATGACATTACATCAAGCAACAGTTACGCAATGATAAAATAACAAATCTGGAAGAACTTTAAACAAAAATGAAAGAGAAGTAGAATGCCCTCTAACGGAGTATTGCCGCAGACTTATTCAAGAGAATGACCAAAAATATGCAGTCTGTCAAATTGTAGAAGGACTATGCTACTAAATATAAATTAGTTCATTGTGTCTCTTATGTATTAATGTTCTAAAGTTACATTTGAATAACATTTTCCATTGTGCGGAATTTCTTTTTGCTTTCTCGACTTGAAGTTAATTTTTTAAATTGACATGAACACTTGGCTACTACAAGTCAAATATGAACAGGTAGAATTATAGAAAAATAAAGGTGATTAAATCAGGTATAGGTTGTTTAAACAGTTACATTCAATTTTGATTAAATTTGCGGTTTTTGAAAAAATGACAAGTGCGGATTTTCTTTTTGGCTGCACTATATATATATATATATATATATATATATATATATATATATATAATAAAGAAGCTTTGGGAAAATAAAAATGTAAAAATAAAAATATAGAATGCAGTTTAAATTCCCGAAAAAACTAAATTTAACCTATCGCAAACTCGGCACTTACATAAGCCAACTTCTAAAAAGTCTACAATTACTAAAACGAATTCAACTATATAAGGATGAAAAAAAAAGAAAAAAACTATTGTCAAATATAAAACGGGGCTCATTAGCTGCCTACCATGTAGCTGTTTCGAAGATTTAAAAACAGGGCATCTGTAAAGTAACGCTTCCACAATAAATGTAGATACAATACAGTCACTATTTATACTAATGTATAAAAGAATTGAAATATGTATAAAATATATAAGTAAATTATGTAATAATAAGATTATAAGATCTATTCTGCGATATAATATAAATTGAATAAGATTATAAATATAATAATTTGAAAATCAAAACAAGTAATTGTATTAAAAAAAACAGTTCTAATTAAATTTTTTTTACTAGGATTAAAGATTGGAATTCATATGTAACAATTATATTTTAATGAAATTTGTCTTTCCGTTTCAATTAAATGTCTTTATTCTGTTAGATCTCCATGGGCACATGTTTCGTCATCTCTTAAGTCTCATGTGTGGCTAAGCATACCTCGATTAAAGACTGAAACTTCAAGTTTTTCTCATTGTCACAAACAGTTACATTTGCTCAACTGGTAGAGCGCTATTATTTTTATTTTTATCGTAAAAGTTTTCTCCCAATTCACATCCGGTTGATTCCTTCTTTTTATTTATATCTTAATATTTTTTTATTCTTGTATTTAATATATCATTATATACAATCCCTTTATTGCCAATCTGAATGCTATCAAGCCATTATTTATCTATATTGTATATTGGGTAAAAAATGTCCGTTCTCCTTTTTTATGAGAAGCATTTAGTTTCAATATGCCATGGCCCAAAGAAATTTTTTTCTTATTCTTTCTCCATTGATCTGATGATATAATAAAGTTATGCGTAATTTTTATTCCTCATCTTTTATTTAATTTTTATATACGCATTTCGTTTTCATTCATCTATCTTTCAAGAAAGATAAAAAAACAAAAACAAAACTAAATCTATTAAACAATCATATTTTTTGATTATTTTATCATTGGACGAATTAGAAACGTGGCATTCGCCCTAAATAGATTGAACTGATTTCTTATAAAAGAGAAAGTTTCATGGGAATATCAAATCCACTTCCTGTCACCAGTTGCTTGGATATCCTTGCCAGGGGAAATGAAGACGTTAAGGTTTTTGCTGCGAGGTGTCGACATACTCGCAGTTTCAGCACCGGTCACAAAATGGTCACCCGTTTAGTACTTGTAAGGCTAAACATTGCTTAACTACGAGAAGCGGTGAGTCGACGTGAGTTTCGTGCGTACAGATTAAATTAAAAAAGAAAATAACTGTAATATACGATGTGCCTTCAATAAGTTTCCAAACTTTATTCGTACAGGTATTTTAATTTGTCGTAGACACTTGTAAAATCAGTATGTTATTGCTATACATCTTATAAGATTAGACTGTAATTTTTATGATTTCAAGTTCAAATGAACAGCTACAGCAGGAATTGAAATACACCCTACTAAAGCCTGATTGTCACAGCTAGTGAATTTCCAAAATGCAATCTGGACGTGAGGACACTTTAAAAGAACGTATGCGATAAAATTCTGTTTTATTGGGTTGATGCAAAAACAATTTCGTTTTCTCACATATATTAGTTTTATATATGATTTCTGAATTAATCCATTGA
>NC_136499.1:5392348-5422348 GCF_053919585.1 Euprymna scolopes
AAAAGACCATCGGATTTAACAACGGAAAAGGATTCATCTCTACATAGTCTGAAGTATCTATCTTTGAGCCTATAAGATTGAAACCATTAATCACTTGCCAATTATGGGCATAAAGAGACCGGATATAGGAAGCATGGGACGCGAATTTGTAGAAGGGTTTAGTTCTGAAAGAATAACCGAATCTAGAAATTCTATTTTCAGTACGGCTCGTCGTAGAGGCTAAACATTCGACCTTACAGTTGGCGTGGGATTACAGTATCAACATCAGAACCGTCACCAGTACTAGCCGTATTAATATTATGACCCGGGTATATCCATTGTTTAAGTGTGTATGTGTAAATGATGCTATTATGCTTGCATGAGTCATTCAGACGACACATATTCCTATCAATGCAATTACATTATGGGTCCAGATCTATTAGGGTTATTAACTTTCTAGCCTTTATTAATTTTAACTGCATTGAAGTCTATTATTTGTTGCTCTAAGATGGGTATTGTGGAGCAATAGACTCTAATTGTGCTTACCGACTCACACACACACACACACACACACACACACACACACACACACACACACACACACACACACACACACACACACACACATATATACATATATATACATATATATACATATATATATATATATATATATATATATATATACATACATATATATATATTGCATTGCAAATTAGTGGTTTCTTTGTAAACAAATAAAGGGTTGACTAATGCACGTTGACAAATTATAGAGGGAACGGTTATATCCGGTACTCAACCGCGTCTTTTATCTGCTCGCATTTAAACTTCCTCGTATACCGTATTTTCTTTTCGTAGCTAATGTATACGGTTTTATCGAATTTTCCCCCATAATAGACTTAATTATTGGCACACCACATCGTAAATAACAAGAACAAGATAAAAATCGATCATCATTTTTGATTTTTATTCAGGGATGTTTACCGAACGTAGATCGTTTTTTCTTCTCTGTTAAAGAATGATTTGCGTCAGTACGAAAGGTAAACAGTTAGAGCGGGAAAATGACATATATAGAATTTGATTGATTTTTTTGTTCTTATATTCACTATATTTTCTGATACGTCCACGCATTTATCTAAGATATTCTGTCCGTAGGTATGTAAGGCTGGAGTTTGAAATAGCATTACTCTCGTTAAATACGCGGATTCACCGGACGCATTTTTATTTTAGTGTATTCATATGACGTTCGGTCACGTTTAAGTTTGACAGCGTTTTATTAATAAACGCGCAAATAAAATGGCCTTATCTTATTTTAGATACAGCCGAACACACACAGACGGACACACACATACACACAAACAAACATACATGATGATTGCAACGTCTTGTCAGACGAGTGCCACTCCCTCAGACACTTAAAGTCCATGAGCCAAAAAATGTCTTCCATCACCACAGGACCATTTTAATAGACACATGCCTGAGGGAGTATCTATACACAGATGATGTTACAGAGTCTTAGCTTTGTACGACAGCTAAGTCTCTCTCTCGGTTCAAAATGTTGAGATCGAGCAACAAGCAAGAGCAAGATAGCCAGCAACAAGTTAAACTGCAGACCAGCTTAATGCGGGTACTGGTCTCCCGCTTTATGGTTTTTTAAATCAGAGATTTGCTTCTAGAAAGGTTGCCTCTCCACCCCAACACACACATACATACACACAAACACACACGGTGCTAGTTAACCGTTGACCCCGAAAAAAGGTTCATTCGCCCTTTGGAAGGTCTTGTTTTTAATCCTTCAGGGAGACTAGCCACCCTCCTCACCAAACAAGTCTGGTGGAGGAACCAGTTTAATCGCCGGTGACCCGACCATGAGGCAGGTAGTACTGGCTTACATGACCTGACATACATACATACATACATACATACATAGATACACATTTATTAGGATAGGTCGATTTTGAAACTATAAAAGATTACTTTTAAAGAAAATTGCAACATAATGTCAAGATTTACCACAAGAAATATTTTTCTTCAAAACTATGTATTTATTTGTGGAATCCAACTTAAAATATCATCACGGTAAAGCTGCCACCGACACCACGCATCGATTAAATAAACAAAATAACAAAAAGAAAATAATGCACTTAATAATAAATATTTTAAGTTTTATTATGCTTTTCTTTAGGAATTCAATGAAAACATTAAAATAAAAAAAGAAATAAAAACATTATGTTTTATTTGATATACAAATAAGTATTTATTAGGTACGTGCAAAATGAACAGCTCACCCCTGAAATGCATAAATAGTTTGACCACTCTCTTCATTTAAACATTCACCAAAATTCAGGAAATCAACCAATTTTAATTAAATTTTCATCATTATTAATTAACAATCAAAGAATATAATGAACCCAGTATTTATTTTTTAATTTTAGTGAAAATGTATTATGTTTATAAACAAAAAACATTTCCAAAAGTTTAAGTTTTAAGTCAAATACGGATGGACAAAACTGTAACAAAAAAGACAAAAAAAAAAAAGAAAAAAAAGAAAGAGATATGACTAGCATCTTACTTATTATTTTTTAATTATTAAAATGTTTTTGATTATTTTTTTAATTAATTAATTATCAGTGTAATAAGTGATTTTAATTGACTTTTTTACACTTAAAAGTTTACTTTAAAAATGATTAATTTCATTTATCGTTAAAATACGTTTCAGAATAAATCGAGTCATCATGTAAAGCATTACAACAAATAGGATCACCTATTTACTTGAATTAATGAATAATTTTTATAATCTTAAAAAAATAAGGATATAATAATGTTTCAATTCCTGTATAAATTTTAAAATAAAATTGAATTTTTGACATTTTGGCCTTAAAACTTATACGCAACAACTTTTCGTTTTTTTTTTGAAAATGTGAAACCGGACCTGTTTATAAACTCTTGCTTTAGGGGCTAATAAAGCTATTTTTGTACAGACAGATCTGACCGAATGGTTAATTGTAGGCATAGACCAATTCATACCATCTAAAAATTCCAACAAAGACCTAACAGCCAGCCATGGTTCTCCCCAGAAGCTACCAACGTAATAGATGCACTGAGACTAAAGCTGCTTTCAGGACTGCCAGCAACCACTGTAAAAGAGTAATAAAAAATGCAAGAGAGCTATATGCCCAGTCTGTTAAATCCAAGGTAGCTTATCAGCGGCTTGGTTCCCACCAATTTTGGCAAATAACAAATTGGATCCTAAACAGAAGTGTGCGTTCTATCCCAACCATTATCAATGGACAAGAGGTAATCTCGCCAGCATCAGACAAGGCCAAACTATTTGCAAAGAACTTTGCAGCTAATTCTACCCTATGCGACGAAGGCCATCAACTCCCCATATTTCCTCCTATAACACAGAACACGCTAGGTAACATACAAATATCCGTGCATGAGGTCGCCAAGCTAATCAAGAACCTTGATTCCAGTAAAGCAACTGGCCCTGACGGCATCCCAATTATAGTGTTGAAAAAGCTTCAACCTGAACTTGCTCCTATACTTACGAAACTGTTTAAGCGCTGCCTTAAAGAGAAGTGCTTTCCGACTCCCTGGAAGACCTCACCAGTTTGGCCTGTATTTAAGAATTCAGGTGATAAGTCATCTCCCTCTCAGTACAGACCAATAAGTCTCCTGTGTGTTATGAGTAAGTTGCATATTAAATAGAGAAATAGTCAACAACCTCAGCAGAAACAACCTTCTTAGTAACACACAATATGGTTTCCGCTCTGCAAGATCTACTGCAAATGTGCTGACGGTTATATCTGACAGGATTAGTGAATCTCTTGACAAAGGCTTCCTTTCTAGGGCAATTGCTCTTGACATATCAAAAGCCTTCGACAAGGTATGGCATAAGGGTCTACTTCACAAGAGTTCCAGCTACGGTATAACTGGAAATGTTTTCTCAACCATTAAATCATTTCTCTCTGATAGGCTCATAAGAGTAGTGGTCGATGAACAAATATCAGAGGCCTGCAGTATTAATGCTGGAGTCCCTCAGGGGTCAATCCTGGGCCCAACTCTCTTCCTGATCTACATCAATGACCTCCCTAAGCACATACTTAAATCATTCGTTGACATCTATGCTGATGACACAACCATCTACGGCAACACATCAAAGGCTGTAAATGACAAAGTTCTCTCTGATTCTCTCTCCTCTGCTCTCGAGCACGTGGTTCAGTGGGGGAAGACTTGGCTGGTTACCTTTAATACATCTAAGACCAAACTCCTATCCTTACATCATCAACGCTCTGATCCCCATCTGGCATCAATTGGGATGGATGACTCTAATCTGGGAGAGGCCCCGTGTTTTGACAAGCTTCTGGGTTTGTCCTTTACTCTTGATCTGAAATGAAACACGTACATCAAGTCTGTTGCCAAGGTCGCTGGAAAGATGGTGGGATCCTTCTACCGCTCCAGAAGATATCTCACTACTGATGCAATTCTCTATCTATATAAAAGCCAAGTACGTCCAAGGATGGAATAATGCTATCATATCTGGGCAGGAGCTGCTAAAATCAGCCTATCCTGTCTTGACAGAGTACAAAATAGACTTCGTGGCTTAGTGGGGGATGCCCTTTTCTCTACCCTGCAACATCTCTCCCACAGAAGATACGTTGCGAGCCTATCCTTGTTTTATCGTTATTTCCATGGCAGATGCTCGTCTGAACTCCAATCTCTGGTCCCCTCTCGCCAATCTTTCACGAAAAACACCCGTCTAGCTGAATCCACTGTGAAAAATTTCCCCCACTCTTTATATGTGCCTAAATCAAAACGTGGATTCCATGAACAAAGCTTCTTTCTTAGAACTGCACGCCTGTTCGGTCTGCCTGCTTCCCACCTGACTACAACTTGGATGTGTTCAAGTCCAACGTAAACAAATTCCTAATGAACTGCCCCTTAAGTAAGCACTTCATCAAATCTCCACACTAACGTAATGTACCCTTATCCCTGAGTGGCTTCCGAGCCTTGATAAGTGGTGACCACTGTGTAAAAAAAAAATTTTTTTAACAAAGCCTTCTAGTAATTGTAAGCAAAAATATAATGTTTTTATTAAATATGTTTATTTACTTTAACCAATATATAGCATGTAATTTTTTCAAATAAAAATGTTTTATTTTGATATTTTGATGAATTATTATTTTTACAAAAATATGGATGCTATACTGCTGGGTTCTTTATAACTTGTAGGGTATGTATCACAAGTGTATATAAAATAGGTATGTATAAATGCGTGGACCAAACCGTGTACGTGTTATATAGTCGTCTATGTAATGTTCGTTGTGTATATGTTTAACACATATAATAAACAGGTATAGATACCTTTAAAGACAGCTCAACAAACGGAACATATAACAATCCACCAACAAACATTTCCTCAGTAACAAAGGGACAGGACATTTTCTGGGGAATTATATCTTGCCAAACACGGAAACATTACATTCTTCATCGGGATTTTGATGACGAACCGACCAAAACTAAAATGAACATCCATCTAAAAAACGATCATAAAGCCCCGGTTATATTTTCGGCTTTTATTTCAAATGTTTTCCTGTTGGATGATTGCACGTTTGATTTTTTCTCGGTTCCCAATAGATTTCACGGCTGAACGATTCCCAACCAGCTGAGAACTGGCCTGTCCCGTCTTTTTCTAACTATCATCTCCGTTTGTATATATCCAAAATAATCCTTGCTATGACGTAATTTAACTCACATCTTTAAACATGTGACTTTTAAATCACGTTTTCTATCTCTTAGAAACCTATTTTGTTTATCACTCGCATTCTTTCCTTGATTTTTTCTAAGGTAACCTAAATATTTTACTAAACATTCCTTCTTTTAAAACATTCTCTCTGCATACCTTTTTTCTACATAACAGTTAACAAAACAATAATAATGTTCATTTTTACTTTTTAATAATAAAAAAAGCGTAATAAAAATTGATTTTCCTAAATCGACTATCAGCAAAACATAATGAAACATGAATATTTTCACAGAAATTCATGAATGCTAACAATTTCAAGAGTTTGTACTGCTCATACCTGCCGAGTTTGTACTGCTCATACCTCGTTGTCTCCATTTATGTACTGCTCATACCTCATGGTCTCCATTTATGTACTGCTCATACCTCATCGTCTCCAAAATTCTTCAATCATACTTGTGTGTATTATTGGATATTCAGGATCAACAAAATTGCATTTATGATCCACCACAAAGTAGTTAAGCATTCCATTATATACTTGTCGACCGTTAGTTATTATGTGTGTTTATGATCGAATTATATTATTATTTTTTTAATCCTTTGTGGATTAATTTTTGCGACCTGTTATCCTCATATTCATAGTTGTTTCACAAAAATTTGGTTGTCCAGACAGGTTCATCGCCATTGTCAGGCAGTTCCATGAGGGCATGACCGCTCGTGTCCTGGATGACGGCGACCCCTCAGAGCCCTTCCCTGTGACCAACGGGGCCAAGCAGGGCTGTGTCTTAGCCCCGACGCTCTTCAGCATGGTTTTCTCTGCCATGCTCCAGGACGCTTTCAAAGACAGTCACTCTGGCATTGCAATCAAGTACAGATGTGATGGGGAATTGTTTAACATCAGGCGAATGCAGGCAGTCACAAGTGAGGGAAACCATTATCAGAGACCTTCTCTTTGTCGATGACTGTCCCCTTAATGCCCCAAATGAGATAGAGATGCAACGTCAAATGGACGGATTTTCCACCAGTTGTGACAACTTTGGTCTCACCATCAGTACAAAGAAGACAGAAGTTATGTACCAACCCGCCCCAGGAGATGCATACCATGAACCCGGCATCACTGTCAAAGGGCAGAAGATCCATGCTGTGGAGCAATTCACCTACCTTGGCAGCACCCTCTCCCGCACCGCCAACATTGACATTGAGGTTAACCATAGGATCTCCACAGCGAGCAGGGCATTTGGAAGACTTAGAGACAATGTGTGGAAGAGGAGAGGCATTACACTCGCAACCAAACTGAAAGTATACCGAGCGGTCGTCCTGACAACCCTACTCTACGCATGTGAAACTTGGACGCCATATAAAAGACATGAAAAACAGTTGAATGGCTTCCACCTCAGATGCCTCCGTAATCTTCTTAACATCCGCTGGCAAGACAGAATTCCTGACACAGAAGTCTTGAAGCGCGCGGGGCTCCATACCATCACCACCATAATCCGCAAAACCCAGCTCCGGTGGGCAGGCCATGTCTATCGCATGCACGACAGCCGAATCCCCAAACAGCTTTTCTATGGGGAACTCAGCCAGGGAAAGCGGAATGCAGGGGGCCAAAAGAAACGATATAAAGACTGTCTGAGAACGTCCCTAAAAGACTTTGACATCAGCCCCCAGTCTTGGGAGAGTCGCGCTGCTAAACGTTCGGCCTGGCGTTGCGTCATCAGCCTAGGAGCCGACAGGGCAGAGAATCAACGCATGACACACGACCAGCAGAAGCGCAAGAGGAGGAAGGAGAGAGCTGCCGGTTCACAGCTTGCCGATACCGCCTTCACGTGTCCAGAGTGTGGAAGAGTCTGCCGAGCACGGATTGGCCTCATCAGCCATCTCAGGACCCACAAACCCCTTACGCCGAACTGATTGATACCTTGGTCATCGTCGACTTCGACGGACGAGCAAGAAGAAGAAGAAGAAGAAGAAGAAGAAGAAGAAGAAGAAGAAGAAGAAGAAGAAGAAGTTGTATCACCATGTTTCGGCCAACTATCTTCATGTGGTTAACCGCGACGAGATAGGAATGCTGAATTTTATAATTACTGTCTTCCATAGCTGTTGTTTTCTCACCACATTTTGTAAACCAATCCTCTGGCCTGCTTTGGTAGCCGCTATCTTTAAACAATGCTCACTTGGAACTATAGACATTCAATGCTTCTATTCACTGCTCCACGGGCCCCATAGAGCGATCAAGGTTGAATTTCATCTTCAGACAATGTTCACCTAGAGTTGTAAAAACACAACGCCTTATAAGACCATAAAATCTACCGTGATCGCCAGTAGAACCTTATGGTCTTATAAATCCAATTTTGTGTTCTTATCTGATCTTCCATTGTCGAGTCCGTGCCGAATGGTATTATATATTATTTTCATTTTTTGGGATCCATTGTCACGGTTAACTGCATGAAGAAGGTCACAGGAATAGTTAGTCGAAACGTGGTGAAACAGCAACAGCTACGAAGATGAGGATAACAATCCGCAAAAAAAAAAAAAAAATGAATACACAAATTATGAAGCTTTATTTTAAAATAATTGCTGAATAATGGGTAAAAAATGAAACAAAAATTGTTTCTCATTCCCTTATTCTTCCTTGTTCATAAATTTATAATTTCCTTTCTTGCATGAATTTATTTTCATGAATTCCAACTGTTCGATGAAAGATTGCCACTTAATCGATAGATGCAGTTATTGCAAAGTTATTTGAAATTAGGCCATGTCTAGCGAATCACGTCAGCGCAGTGACGTGCATAGAATTTATTCAGTGTAGGTGCTCGAGTAAAAAAAAAACTGCAAAAATATAGCAATGAACACCGTCTCAATGGTGATCATGTCTATAATAAATTCCTCGGAAAATAACACTTTTAAAACAGGAGTTAAAAGGACAAGTGCTTAGGAACCCTTAGCACCCACCTATTCACGTCCCTGCTCCAGCGTCTTCATTATCTCACTCGTTTCTAACAAAATGTCTTTAAAGCAGCAATCCAGAGAACACATGTCACGTATAGGTAAAACTTCTTCAACAATTTCGAGTTTGCAGAAGTATAACTTTCTTATTCAACAGTCTCTTCCAAATTCATTTCAATGTTTTCCTCAACTTACCAAAGCATTAGAATTGGTCATAACAGATCAAGGAATGTAGGAAAAAATGTAATTGGCGGCAAATACCATAATACGTTTTCAAATTCATTAAAAGAAACATAAATGAGCGTAATTAAAACAAAATAAAAAAAACAACCAAAAACGAATTAAAAATTTGCTAAAATAAATATATTTATTTAAAATTATGCTAAAATAAATATATTTATTAAAAAAAACAAAAACAATATACAACAATAAAATTATATTTACTTTTTGTTTCTCATTTTCGACTTTTTTTTAGAATTTCAATGTGTAGATTAGTATTTGGGAAATCAATAAAATAAATAAATTTAAAAAATAATTATAGAAAATAGAAAAACATTAAAAGATTAATTAAGTATAAAAATGGTGAATTGTTGAAGTTTCATATAAAAACAGAAATACGAAAGTGGGTTAAATAATAAAATCGCAGGCAATCAAAAATTAAAAAGCAAAAATCAAAAAGCAAAAATTAAAAAGCAAAAATCAAAAATCAAAAATTAAAAATTAAAAAAAAACCCCAAAGAACCCAGATATCTGGCGATGTGCTCGAAAATATGAAACTCAGATGATCATTAAGATTATAGGGTTTGCAGGGAGGAGAATCATGCCGCTTAATGTCGCATGCGTATTGCCGTTAGGAAAAACGTATCCTTTTCAGGTCGGATTAACTTCTAGAGTATCAGATCATCCTCGCTACTGTCTCCCATCCATCCTCCAGTTCGCACCCACATCCAATAATTCACTAGAGGGAAGGAAAATAAGCAAGGACAAGACTATGGATGAGAATTGCATGATACGTCAAAAAGGCCGGATTATTTTCAATAAAACTATTCCTTACAGATGTCTGCATTGGTTGGCTAACCAAGCGGATCTCACAGCAACCAAAAACATTCTAGCATGCACACACATTGAGCACTCAAATTAAACTCACACTCAAACAAATATACACACACTCGAACATACACACACACGTCTTCTAATGAGCATACACAAACATGTGTACATGTTAACTCTAACCCATGCATTATTTCTAAAAGAGAACTTCTTTGGTTGCTGAAGAGTCCATAGATGAAAAATGCAGGAGTTCTTCTATAAACCAAAGTTGCAGAAGACCTAGAAAAAGAGGGTGACCACAAGAACATTTATGCGGATGCATCTACGAAATGCAATTTACGTCGTCATAGGTGTGGATAACGTTGCCAAATGTGCCGAAGAAACTCGCAAATTAATAATGTTTACACGCGTATATATATATATATATATATATATATATATATATATATATATATATATATATATATATATATATATATATTTAACCTCCTCTCCGCTCTTACTCCATACCACTACCAAATATTCTGAAAAATAATAATTTTCAGACTTATGACCCTTGAAAATGTTAGTCTGAACGAAAAGCGCTTCGGGTATATTTTAACGATCTTGTTTTTAATCGACTCATTTATTTTTATTGAATTGTGCATGTGTTACATGTAACTTGCCCCATTTTTTTCCCTTTTCCTCACCCCGTTTTCCATCTTATTTTAGTTGATTGAATTTACGCGATGGTTCACTTCTTTATAATATATATATATATATATATATATATATATATATATATATATATATATATATATATATATATATATATATACAGGGTGGTCAAAAAGTCAGCTAACATGTTAAAGGTAGAAAAAACAATATGATCCATTATAATCTGTATTCGTTTAATATTATTTGTTTAAATATTTGAGTGTAATATATACACTACCCCTCCTGATTTCTGGCTTTGGGGCTATGTAAAGGATAGCGTTTATGGCAAGAAGCCTGATATAATAGCGTCTTTAAAGTTATTTATTGAAGAGGAGATTGCGCAGATATCAGCTGACATGATTACACGTGTTACACAATCAGTGGTTAATCGCTTCCAGCGATTGATAGAGAGAAATGGACGACAATTAACAAAATAAACGTATTTCATGTTTGTTTCATTTTATATTTCAATGTATGGTACTTAAATATACGTGCATTGCTAATATCGTTTTTCTTTAAAATGTTACCTGACTTTTTGACCACCCTGTATATATACTACATAGAGGAATGCGAGTATGAAAAGTAATATGGTTAAGATTAAACTTAGAAAAATAAAAGGAAAACTGGGAAGCAAAAAGACAAGATAGTCTAGTATACATTCATAACTTTAAATATTGCAGCATTAAGCATTTTTAAAAAAGTTCTATTTAACATTATATATAAATTCTTAATGCTGCAGCATTTTAAGTTATAATTTATATTTTTTACTTGAATATCTTGTTTTCTTTTCCAGTTTTAACAACTAGTCCTTTTCTTTTTCCAAGTTTAATTTTAACCATATTACTTTTCATGCCGCCAATTTTCTATGTGATCCATGATTTTTCCAGGACTTTCTTTTTAAAATGATATTTTCGTTTTTGTGTTCAATATCATATGCATTGTCAACAATCCATAAAATATTATTACCAATTCCTTAAATGGACTAAATAAAAAATCCAATAAAAAACCTAATTAAGCAAATAAACAGAAAGAGACAAAAAAAAGGAGACATAAACCGAATAAACGGGCGACGGCGTAAGCGAAAGGTTATCATCGTTAGCATGGCAAAGAGCAGCACGTTTGTTAACTCTCTATATATAACCCACATAAGATGGTGTGCAAGCGACATTGCCGCTATGATTTATGAAGGTATTGACGACGATATAGTTGCTATGGTAACCAACAGCCAATCAGAAGAAACCGTCTCGCACGTTCCTTACTTATTCTGAAGATTTTTGAACATCAGTAATTTTATTGTAACTTTTGTTTTAATGAACGAAAATTAAATTTTTTTTATTTCAAAATATAGCTGAAAAGGTGACCTATGAATTGTAAAAATTGTTTGAAATTTGGTCGCGAAATGAGTGAGCGACGAAGCTTTAAAGTCATTCTGAATGAGTAAATCTTACACTTATATATATTCAATTACGGTATTCTGAATGATATACATACTATTTGTTATGACTAAATATTAATAACTATTTTTATACTTACAGTATTTCAGTTTGGGAAGTTATGTTTATTGCCAGTTTAGAGATTCGAACTAAATCACAAAGTCAACCTTTACATTATTATTTTAACTCTATGCTACCATCAATTAACACAGGAATTGAAAGAAATTACATACCAAAGAATATTCATCTTTTTCTTCATGCATAAACTCTCCTGTTTCCAACTATATGAATTTTATAACATAAACATTTATATAATAATTTTGTTTTCGCTTATACTCATGATCGTATTCATTTACTGAAGTTTTTATCATTTCATTTTATTTAAATGTTAACGAAGATGAGTTAATAAATTAATTTTAAATGTTAAAATGATATCTTGTCATGAATTAAGCTAATATTCCTATTTCATAGACTATAAATATAGTTATGCCCACCAGAATCATTACGTATACTTCTATAAGATACTTTTGTAAATGTACATTTTCTTAACGACACCATTGTGTTTGTCTTGATTATTACCGGTTTGCAAGCCTGCAGCACTGGCGACGAGGGCTTTAAATCTCACAAGGCAACAGCACTACTCTACAAAGGAAACCCCCTTAATAACACCAGAGTTCTCTGCTTATCCCGGCCTTGTTTCCAGTCGTACTGCATTTGTCGTTGGTGCATAAGAGGCGTAGTTTCGAACTGCTCAACTTTCACTATAAACTATAAACACCCCTTAATCTTTAGCGTGGACATTTATTTTCTTTTGACTGCCCCTCACTCCTGATACGAAATGTGCGACTCATATCAAATCCGTTGCCAAAGTCGCCGGTAAAATAGTTGGGCCATTTTTCCGCCCCAGAAGAAACAATCTCACCTTTGACATAATCCTGTAACTGTACAAAAACCTAAAAAGGAGTACTGGTGCTAAATCTGGAGGGGCTGCTCAGAACACCTCTCTTGCCTCAACACGGTACAAGACTGGTTTCCAAATCTGGTGAGAGATTTTTTCGTCTTCTATCTGCTATCGCTTTCTCATAGAAAATGCGTTGCGAGTCTATCTCTGCTCTATCGTTATCTTAATGGCATGTGCACGTCTAAGCTTTAATCTATGGCCCACCTCGTAAAACAGCCGCGGCAAACACTCGCCTTGCTGCAACTGTCTGCACCTAAAATCTAAAACTAAACGAAAATTTCATGAGCAAAGTTTTTTTTCCAAGAACTAGAAGACAATATCACGAGACTAATCTCAGTATTCAAGTTCAACATAAACAAATTCTTGTTAAACCGCCCTCTTAAATAATCAATTCCAACAAGATTTCGACCATTTACCGATCATTACAATGCTGTTTCACTTGATGTTGATTTACCTTTATCATCGAGTGGCATTTGGGCCTTGATAAACGATGATTCCTTAATAAAAAAAAAAATCCCATATCATTCGCTAATATTTATATTTTACAGTATTTTTTATTATTTTTACCCAATACATTGTTTAGTCATTTAAAATCCATTTTTTACGATCGTAAACACAAGTTCTGATGTTCGCGGTGTTTATACTTGTACACATATTGAGAACGATGTGTGTGTGTACGCACTCGCACGTAGACGCACACACCATCATACATCAAGTTCACATACGCAACAGGCACACAAATATATGCCTCACAGCAAGCCAGCCAGCACGCACATATACATTTTTTACTCGGACGTGCGCTTGGGTTGGCGCGCACATGCTTTTCCTTCCGTGGGGTGTAGGTGTGATAGGGGGTTATGTTAGTAGATACTTACGTTCCTTGAGAGAATGTCACTTTTGACGTCACATTATCTTGATGACGTGTTAACGCGTGAAAAAAAAAAAAGCGAATGAAAAAGGAAGAAAAGAAAGAAAGAAAAAAGTAAAATGCTTTGTGTTTATTTCCTGATTTTCGTCAAAAGCGTACAATTGCTTTGTTCAGTTCTAACCTAAAAACAGTAAAGAAAAAAACAAAAATAAAACTTCCGCACTTTTGGCAGGCGTTTGTACACCACAAAAATAGCGGCAAGCAATGTCGGTAAAAAAAAAAAAACCCCCAAAAAAAACAACCAAAAGAAAAAAACAATAAAAAAAACAAAACAAAAAAAAACCCCGGAGAAATCATGAAACAATAGAAGCAAAAATCCAGTAATGGGGGCGTTGCGTGATCGGCCTAATCGATAGTTCAAATTCGATCAGATCAACTTGATAATCTTTCAATAATGATGCACCAATAATGGTACCTGCTACAAGGAAAACAACAACCTGTTTAATTCTTTTTATTTAATTATTTTTAATGTTTTGTTTATTTCCATGCACTACAAACAAGAGCCACTGTCACTAGGACGTAAGAAGCTACTGTGATTTGGGCTAGATTTAAGTGCAACAAGATGTTTGCCCAAAGATTAAAATTTCTGCCTATTGGTGCAGTCGGATTGACAGAGACAAATAATTCCTAAGACATGCAGTTCGAGGAAAGAAGCTATTAGATTATAAAAAGCGTTCTGACATCTGAGGAACTCTAAAGTGAAGAGGTGGGATTTTGCTAATTGTTGTGTTGCTTACGTTGGGGGTACAAGTGCAAGGCTTTCGGCATAATCACATTGACACACCGGTCCTCGTCAAATCACCGAAGTTAAGTAACATTGAGCCTAGTCAGTACTAAAATGGGTGACTATTTGGCAATTCCAAGCGTTGTACATGCTCTCCGGTCATCTCGGCAATATTTCGAGTCAAGTACTTCTCCTTGTCACGAAACTCAATCAATGAGTCAGCAGATGTGTGCTTGGAAATTGTGCAACCCTTGCCTCATAATTTCACGCGCAGCTACCCTTACAGAGGGTGTCCATTGTCTTTTGAGACGGAGGCATGAACAAGTGCAGCAAGTTCGTATTCTGAGCACATTCCGTGAAAGTATTTATAATGTTAGCACAGGAGTGAGACATTTCGGCGATAGGACGGGGAATGGAGCTTAATAGATAGTTTGGGACCTATTAGGTCAGATACATGTATGTAGCAACAATACTCCGTGCATGGGTGAATAGTGACTTTATAGATATTAATAAATTGTATGAAACGCATCATTTACAGTAGACGTTCTGCTTTAACATTAACTAACATAAAAAGGCTTGATTTTCCGTACATCATACAAATTAAACCATCCATACACCTGTTTACATTATTGTGTTGTGGCATTGAATTAGCGTACAATTACTTTATAGTCACTGACTATAAAGGGACTACAAAGGGACTATAAACGGACTGGCTGATAGCACATTTCCCGAGAGCCTTAGGTTCAACTTCATTGGCCTAACATTTACTAGAAAACAGAATTGAAATACTACATAGAAAATTATGACAAGTCTGCTGCAAAGAAGGCAGAATACTAGCGCTCTAGAAATCTTTTCACACCTACAAGTATTTTATCTCTCTCCCTCTCTCTCTCTTTCTCTTTCTATCTCTCTCTCTCTCTCTCTCTCTCTCTCTCTCTCTCTCTCTCTATATATATATATATATATATATATATATATATATATATAAAAGTCAGAATCTATATACTCAACGAATATTAGATCTACAGACTTGAAATTGGGTATATAGGATATTCAAATATATAGAAAACAGTTTAATCGGTTTTCGCCCGAAAATAAAAAAGGCGCTAAAGAGTCAACATTGAAACATTGATACTTGAGGTTCATCGAATCTTATCTGTCTGTCAACTGTTTCACGACTGCGTATGTGAGGAGAAGTATGACAGCTTATGTAAAGAATAAGTAGATGTTTGGTTGTTTGGTTGTTTTTGTTTTACGGCATATCAACCCTTTTCAGGGCATTTAATGCCGAATCCAGTTATTTTGAAGAAGATTTTTTTTAATAGAATATATTTGTTTTTTGAAGTCAGTTTCTATTTAACCCATAGTTGGGACTCTAACAGGTACTACCACACTGGATCAGAGTGGACCTGGGAGCAATGGTAATTAAAGGGTGGCTCCACACTCCCAAAAGCCCGCAAGCTGAGGCCTCACCATCAAATATAGTTTAAGGTCATATCCAGGACCAGGATAGTAGATTGTAAAACACTTTTTTAGATCGTAGCTTGTATAATCATTATCGTACTTGACTCAGTGCCTTTAGGTTTTGATTTCGATTCCAACTCGATTGTTTTTTATTACAAGAAGTGAACTGTTTAGAAAAAAAAAACAAACAAAAAAACACAATACCCGCATGCACACGTCTTAGATTTTCCGTTTTATTTTTTAATTAATTTAATATTACGTTTTATGCTTACGGTATTTCTGTTTATAATAAAAAGGGGTTGTCATTAATTAAAATATAATATTTATGCGTAGTTCACGACCGAGCAATGCCGGGCGGCTTGCTAGTATGTTTATAAAATCACCACTCGCCAATGCATGAAATATTTTTGCCTCATCTGGGCTGGTACACCAACCACTAGTCTGACTTTCGTTGACAGGGTGCAAACAAAAAGAGTTTATAACCTAATAGGTTCCGCATTGTCTATTAAGCCCCACTTGCTCTTTTTCCTTGACTATATGAAAAATTTCCTTTCTTTTTTTCCTTTTCTTCTTTTTCTATAGAGTTTTGTATCTACTTGGTAAGTTCATAGGCCTGATAATAGTGAAGGCCGGTTTTACAGAGATCATTGCGTAGGGCGTCTCCTTACCTCATCATTGGCCTTCCTCTCGGCCGCTTCTTGTCAACTTTAAAATTAAAAGCGAATTTCGTGACCGTATTGTACTCGCCGCTAAACACGTTTATATTCCATTTCTACTTCTACTCTGTGACGCGATGGTTTACCGGAGAGTGTAACTTGGTGTGTGGAAAGACTGTTAGATCCTGGCACTGTACGACCAGCTTTCTGGAAGTACAATAGTAACATTACTTTTAATGAAAGATTTGGTCCAATCCATTGTCTTGACGTATATTAGGTTGATTTTTTGCGTCATTAATTCTGTCCAGAGAATTAATTATATGGGCCAAGATTTCAAATTTAAGCGTTACAAGGCAACAAAGAATTTATTTAAAAAAGAGACGGGGGAAAACAAATGAAAATTCTATGTACAACTGAAAAGTGACAGACCAACGAAAACTCTATTTCACACTCACGAATGACAGACCGACGGAAATTCTACTTCAACCTTAAACGTGACGAACTAACGAAATTCTAAATATTATTTCAGACTTAAGAATGGCAGACCAAACAAAATTCTATTTTAAACTAAAGCAGGTAATACTATTTCAAACTTACGAATGACAGACCGACAAAAATGCTGTTCTAAACTTGAGAATAACAGACTGACGAAAATGCAATTTCAAACTTACGAATGACAAACTGACGAAAATGCTGTTTCAAATTAACGAATGACAGACTAACTACAATGCAATTTTTAACTTACGAATGGCAGACTGACGAAAATGCAATTTCAAACTTACAGACTGATGAAAATGCAATTTAAACTCTTACGTAACAGACTAACGAAAATAATATTTCAGATTAAAGCATAGCTGAAACGCGACAGATCAACTAAAATAATATTTAAATCAAGTCTGCTAGACTGACTAAAATACTATTTCAAATTTAAACATAGCAGCGAGAAAACTTTAAAATGAAAATGCTATATAAAAGCGTGGCATACTAAAGACAATCAGGTTTTCAGTGGCATAAGAGATTCGAGGAAGGCATGGAGTTTGTTAGGAATAATGAGAGATGTGGGAGGAGTAAGGAAGTGAGAACACAAAACAGTTGATTAGCAAATAAAGAATTTCATGGATATGAACCGGAATGGATTTAGAGACAATAAGTGCATATTTTGATGTCCGTGTGGGAATTGTACACACAATTATTTGCGAGGAACTGAAGATGCGGAAGGTTTGCGTGAAGTTTGTCCCAAGAGTGTTCAGAGAAAATCAGAGAGAAAGACGTTATCATGGGCATCAAGACAGTTTCTCACCCACCATAGTTTATACCTTGCTCCCCGTGACTTTTGGTTATTCTTTAAGCTCAAGAAAAAACCTTAAAGGCTATCGTTATTAGACAGTTAGAGGCTGTGGCGAGGGTCATTGACACACTCACACAAGACGACTTCTATGGACCCTTTCAGAAGTTGTTGTAACAGTAGAACAAGTGCATTGCAAAGACGACAAGAGTTTCATGTGCGTATTAGTCAATTAATCGAAATCGGGAATCGGAATTTTAGACGATATCGGAATCGGTGTTGGAATCAGAAAAAAATTGTGCCTATGATCCGATGCCAAAAACGATTTCTTTAAATTAAATTTTTTTAATTTGATTTTGTTTAAAATAAAATCTTCCACTGCTAGTTGTAATAACAAAATAATATCGATTTTAAACAGTAAAACTAAAATCTATAGATCCTTCCCCCTCAAGTGTGTGTTTTACTTTTAGCATGTTTTCACGATGATCAGAAAAAATAAGAACTTTATAGTTAAATATTTAGACATTTATGAAGAATCAGAATCGGTAATTGTATCAGAATAGTTTCATCATTAGTGTGTACTATCAATAAAAGTGCCGATACGAAAAATGTCTGGAAACTTATTCAAGACACCGCGTACACTTGTCGTGCTTTAAGTTGTCGTACATGAACAGTAAAATCGAAGTTTGACTGTTCAGTTTTTCTTACGTAAAGGATCAAGTGACCGAGTAAAAGATGCTGAGATGTACCCAAACGTCTGACTTGTATCATATAGTCAGATTTATTAGTAACGACCCATTTAAGACGAGTGCAAACGTTCTCGTCGGATGGAATATGAATAGCTGCGGGGAAATCTTGAATGGGGGTAGATTGGGTGGAGAAATGATTTGGGTTGGGTGGCGAGAGATAGAGACCCCCACCCCCTCATATCTTTGATGGGAATCTGCAGAAAGTCCAAATTACAAGCAGCTGATGTACCAGGGGTGTTTACGTATCAAATGACGTCATAAAAACAGTTTTATGATTTTGCAGTTTGCAAGCTCTTGGGAGAAATTCCGAATTCCCTTTTTTTTTTTTTTTTTTTTTTTATGTCGTTTAGATATTTGGTGTTGTATCAAAAACGTTTTCCGCTATTTTTTTTTAAAAAGATTCCAAGAATGTCTTCCTGCACAGAAAGTAATTTCTTGAACGTTCTGTGAATGCAATGTACACGTTTCCCGATGGAATGTTTTTGCAGTGTCTACTTGGATTATTACAGTTGAATTTGAGCTTTCGATTAGAAAGAAAAACAGCATGATAATGTATTCTTTCTGGAATGTGTTTATCGTGGAACTGAGCTATGCCAAATTTCCCAGAACGCGATTATTCGTATCAGTAAATCTGGGTATATTAATTAGATTATAAGACAACTTCACGCGTGTCTGTGTTTTACACGCATCAACGTAACTTTGATATTTAAACATATAATGATTTTGTTTTTATTATTGTTCGTTGAATTTACTCGACGTTGTCCGGGTGGATGGCGAAGTTTACAATAATTCAAAATATAGTCATTTATTTATTATATATAACTAGCAGGCATTATGAATAAATATGCGGCATAATCACGTTAACCCTAACCCGATGGATCACTGAAGTTAAGCAACGTTGAAACTGGTCATTACTAAATCGGTGACCATGTGGGACTTCCAGGTGCTGTATGTGCTCTCCGCTTATCTCGGCGTTGTTTATAATCGTCCTGGAGTCTCCTTGCCACTGCACTCAAACAGTACCGGTTCAAGAGAAGTGTGATTAAGGATTGCGCAACCCTTGTCTCACAATTAAGCGGGCAGCTGTTCCTACGGGGAGCAGCTGCTTCTTTACCTTTCCAGACTGAACGAAAGCATCGATAAATATCAGAATTTTATTGTAATTTTTTTAAGTTTTAAAAATTTCTTTTAGCATTTTGGAATTTAAAAAAATATTTGAAAAGTTTTTGAAATGTTCATATTTTTATCGATTTAACTTTTTCTTATTATTTCATCTTCTTATACATTGCCTTTTAGTCTTTATCATCTTCTTATAAATTGCCTATTTTAGTCTTTATTGTTTTTATGACCCTTCTCTTTTTATACCCATCATTAACCCCCCCTCCCAACATAATTTTTTTCTACAATTCTAATCTCAAAAATTTCCATTACTCATCTGAATATTTTCAAAGTCACTGTTGCCTTTTTGCTTTTAATTTTGTATAATATCGGCCTTTTCTCTTCTGACGAGAACCATTTAGCTTTCAAATACTATGGTCTAGCGAGGTTTCTTTCTTATTCCTCTTTCTGTAAATTTTATTGGCTTAATATTGTTAAAAATTCCTATGTAACTTATATATATATATATATATATATATATATATATATATATATATAATACGCTCTAGGTGCGCTTGAAAGCCAAATCACAACGCAATTCTACCAGTAGCCGCGAGAAATAACGTTGAAATTAAACATTTTTTAAAAACGTTTTTAACCTAGAACTCCATCCTCTAACGTAGACCCCCACTACCATGTCTCCTTCTCCAACGTCAGGAATCTACGTTCCAACCTTCCAGAGGTTGAAACCCAATTACAGGAGACGAAACTGGACATATTCTTTTAAAGCGAAACTGGAATAGGGCCGACCACCTCCCTAGATGAGTTCATAATTAAACGATGCTCTAACGTAACATCTAAATCTGACCCCCACGGGCATGGAATATGTGCCTACATTAAAGATGGCTTCCCGTGTGGAGGGGATATCTCCAGAGAAGACCCTAATTTACCTTATATGTGCTTCCGGGTTGCACTTGCTTATACCACCGCATTTATATTTGACTTCTATCGTCCCCACAACAGCGGAGTTACTATCTTTAATAGTATATCGGAGAAAATTGAATACATCCTGTCTTTCTTTTTTTTACAAGGTGGTCACCACTTATCAAGGTCCGGAAGCCACTCAGGGATAAGGGTTATTGCATGTACAGTACGTTAGTGTGGAGATTTAATAAAAGTGTCTACTTAAGGGGGCGATTCATCAGGAATTTGTTTACGTTGCTCTTGAAGACATCCAGGTTGTAGTCAGGTGGGAAGCAAGAAGACGGAACAGAGTTCCACAGGCGTGCACTTCTAAGAAAGAAGCTTTGTTCATGGAATCTACGTTTTGATTTAGGCACAGATAAAGAGTGGGGAAAATTTTTCACAGTGGTTTCAGCTAGACGGGTGTTTTTCATAAAAGATTGGCGAGGGGGGCAGAGATTGGAGCTCAGACGAGCACCTGACATGGAAATAACGATAAAACAGAGACAGGCTCGCAACGTCTCTTCTGTGGGAGAGAGGTTGCAGGGAAGAGAAAAGAGCACCCCTCACTAAGCCACGAAGTCTATTTTGTACTCTGTCAAGGCAGGATAGGCTGTTTTTAGCAGCTCCTGCCCAGATATGGCAACAGTATTCCATCCTTGGACGTACGGCTTTTATATAGATAGAGAATTGCATCAGTAGTGAGATATCTTCTAGAGCGGTAGAAGGATCCCACCATCTTTCCAGCGACCTTGGCAACAGACTTGATGTACGTGTTCCATTTCAGATCAGGAGTAAAGGTCAAGCCCAGAAGCTTGTCAAAACATGTCTCACTATACCATTTTTAGCTTTGAGTGATTTACGTGCGTAACATCCATTTAAACTACGTTGTTGTTATGCTGAAAAGGTCCAAGTTTTAGATCCATACTTTATATACAAAAGATTGTTAACAATATGATGTCAAATTGTTTGAATATTTTTCCGTTTTGGATTATTTCAATTCATGAGCATTAGATTTGTTGTAAACCATTTAAAAAAAAATTCAGAAATCTATTCGTTACCTATTTATATTACATTCTAAATTATTTTATTTTGTTCAATTAATGTACGTTTCTACTTGCATTCTAGAATAGAAACAAACTGTTGTATGTGTCTAAATGAATAGAACAAATATTCTGCCATGATTTCTATAGTAAACATTAAACTGTAGAAATGCAACTCTTATGACGACATAAACTCTTGTGATTCTCACGTGACTCTGAGTTTAAAACATACAAAAAAAAGGATTATGAAAACAACAGTTAAATACAACTCCTATCGTAAAATGCAGGTGCGTAGATGACCGTCATTGAAGGTAATAAGTAAAACGAATCCATATTTTAATTTCCTTCTCCATCAACTCATCATGGCCTCCGAATAGTCCTGAGCGACAATGTATACTCTTAATAAGAGTACAATTTATCGTTATTTAAAGATAGAAAGTTAATCTTAAATGAACTCATATGTTATATTTTTTCATGATGAGAGGCTGAAGGATTATTATCCTTAAATATCTTTCAAAAAATTAGTTTTATAATTTATTTGTAAAAAAAGTTGAAAAGGCAAAGTAACAAAAGTCTAGATATATTCAAGTCATGAATTGATATAAAGAGTTGCGTTTTTAATGTTAGAAATCCTGTTATGATGTTGTTTAGATTCCACTCAATATCATTAATATACTGATAGAAAAATTACTAATTTAACAAAATAAATTGAGTTGACTTCCAATAGTTTATTGGCAACTATTTTTTTTACTTTTACTTTATTATACCTTATAAAACTAATGTAAAACATACTATGAAAGAACTACAAGGCTTTGTGCTCCCTCAACGTAAATACCCCGGACAAACTCTGTAAGCAGCCAAGTTACACCCTTACACAGCAGAAATCCCTACATGTAAAAAGGCCTTTTACTCTAATAGTTTCTCCCCCAGAATTGCTTGACTCTGAAACTCTCTTCCGGGTTAATGTTTTCCCAACTGTACTGACATGCAGATATTCAATTGTAATATGAATAGACATCTTGCTGCTCGACTCCCTACACAGTTTACCTCCAACTATTGTCCCCGATAATACCCCCCCCTACATCAAAGTGGTAGTGTGTCTTGTGTGGAGTGAAAATGGAATAAAAAATTTCTTAAAGTAAAAACATAAACAAATATTTTAAAATTTTAAAGATATATTCACAAAAAACATGAAGAATATCCTAAAATGCATGGCACAAATGCTCTTTTCTTTTCAATAACCCTCAGCATCTATTGTCAACATCTGATGTTAGATTTGCAAACATTTTGCTGGTTAATTATTTGCAGCAACTTTAAGTAACCTTAACCCCCAAGAGGTTACACTTGCCGTTGAATTGTCTTCTATTAAAATAAATATTTTTTCTGAGGATGCTCCACATGTTCTTAATGGGATTCAAGTCACAGTTATTTGAAGGCCAGTCTATAAGAAAATCTTCAACAAATCTCTTTTCAACCAGGATTTAATAAACTCTGATGCATGGCATGGTGCGTTGTCTTGCATAAAGATCATAGATCTACGTTTGGCTCAAGATTGGTTATCAAGCCATTCAAAGAAATATTGTTCAAGAAAATACCAATAAAATTTGGAATTTATTTTAACACTGCCTTCCACTTTAAAGTGAGACCACGAGTTCATTACTGATAATCCCAGCTCATATCATGAGCCCACCACTGCCTTGTTAGAGTTTAAAAATTGTCTTCAATCAGGTTGCTTGAAAACCTATCCTCTAGTCAATCCATCGGACCCATCGAGAGTGATCGTTGATTCGTCATAAAAAGCACTTTAATAAAACCAGTTTCTATGTATTTTTGTTGACTGCAATTTTCTAACCTTATGTTTTTTGGTTAAGATCGACATCTTTACTTGATTTTGTTAATCAACCAACTTCTCTAATGCTTTCCACATTGTTTCACTTGAGAGCATGGGAATCCCAATGGCCTCAAATACAAACACACTTGACACATTTGATTTTTTTTTATTAATTCTTTTCACACATCGATAGATGTTACTTTGTTAAATTTCTTAATTCAGACATTTGTTCCCTGGTTGAATCTCATTTGACATATGTTGATCGTTCAATGATCCCTTTGCTAAATCCTTAGAAATTTCAAGGGAAAACTTTATTTGCTAATATTTCAGATTATATAGTTCTTTCCACTCATTGTTAGTTCTATTTTTACGATATGAAATTCTAAGTCTTGCAAATAATCTCTTGATAAAGAAAATTGCTATAATTACTGAAAAAAAATATCAATCTGAAATTGAAAATTGGGAGTTAATTGCTTTTATGCTAACTCGCTATACATAACTGTACACTATTTCATCGGATAGCACATATCTATGAATTTAACGTAAAATAATTGACAATACTACCTTTGCATATAATCTGTAGACGCAGTTCATATAATAACTTTAGATAAAAGAATAAAGTGCCTACTTGAAATTAAATGTGTTTTTATTGATGAAACAACAATTGTGAATGATGTGTTGGTATGTGTTGGTGGAGTACAGCATAAATACGTTCACACATCGGTTCCCGCTGGATCACCGAAGTTAAGCAACGTTGAGCCTGGTCAGTACTAAAATGGGTGACCATTTAGGAATTTCATGTGCTGTATGTGCTTTACGCTTATCTCAGCATTCTTTCCAGTCGTCTGCCACTGGAATCAAACCGTCCCGATTAAGTAGATGTGTGGTTGGGATTGCGCAACACTTACTTCACAATTACACGCGCATCTGCCCTTACAGAGGGTATCCTTTGTCTTTCGATACTGGACGGTTGCATCAATTTAATTGTTAAGAAAACTTCGCCAAGTTTTCAAGTTAAAATATGACAATGAAAAAATGAAAGTCAATTTTTTGTATGTAAATTTGCAATTCTGGAAGCCTATATCACTATTGTCTTTTTTTATTCGCTCGAGACAAGGTGTTCTTTTGAACGTGATTGCATGATGTAATGCATAGACTTAATGTTCTTCTTCTGAGGTTATCGTATGTACACCTTTTCACATTACATACCATTTCCCTCCATGCAACGCATACCATTAATTCCTACTAGCCAGGTTTCATTTCAAATAGTTCCAAAGAAAATGTCAATTAAAAAAGTTTAATTTCATATTTACCGTGAACCGATTTGATCCGACACTTTAATATTATTTGCTAAATTAAAACATTAACATACGAATCTCATGCACAACAATTTTGCCCGATTCGTCTTTAAAGAAACTCTGCTGTTCTTGTATTGTTTTATAGACTTACATCTCTCTTTCCCCATCTCTCTCTATATCCATTTGAAAATCTTCTCAGTCATTAAAGGAAGCATTGTGTAACAAGATGTTTATTCACATTACATTCAATTGTTAGGATTTTAAGAAAATAAATTATTAGAGTAGACAGCATTTCCGAGTCTGTAAAATGGTTTTGCTGATGGACACGGTATTTAAATTGATGTTGCACAAGGGCAGTAGGTTCCTTAGAACATATTCCATACATAAAAAATACACAAGAAAATGCAACATTAAGCCACATTCTGGCCCCTTTCTTGAAAGGGAGACAAATATTCTGTGCATCAATCACAATCTGATAAGGGTTTATATTTTATTCATACAGATGAGAGAAATTGACTAGTCTAGTAGAAGACGACAATCTTTTTTTCCAGCAGACTTGGCACTATCTTCTATTCATTAGTTTATATTAATTATGTTAGACTCTCTAATAGTGTGCTATTCACCATAAAAATCGATGGTTGGAAAGGTTTCATATAATTCTAAAATAAGAGAAACTTTGTCAAAGTTATTTTTAATGACATCATGCAACTTGACGTCATTATACTACAGACTAGGACATGCTCGATGGGATTTAAACCCAGATTTTGAACAAACCATTTGATATTTTCTAACCTAACGAACATGACCTTATGCCACGGAGCCTTATTCTTCAGAAACATGGCTGGTTCAGCAATAGCGTTTCTCAAATGGGAATGAGAAGTAGTTTTTGCGTAATTCTTTATAAACTTTAGCATTTGTTTTGTTCTATGAGAGCAAAATATAGCAATGTTTGTTGCAAATATCATTCTTCAAGCTCCGGACATTTTAGTGACAATCTGTTAACTTTTTGAAAACGTCAGATCAATAGAAATCAAAATTTTCGATTGATCTTTCGAACATGTGACGACATATTGAAAATTCGAGAGTTTTGTTTTTGTATCGAACAAAAGTTTCACAGCAGATGTTCAAGTAAGGTGATTGTTCTTCGACAAACAAATGTATCATTGCTTATATATATATATATATATATATATATATATATATATATATATATATATATATATATAATACTCTCTAGGTGCGCTTGAAAGCCAAATCACAACGCAATTTTACGAAAATAAACAAATATTTTACTTGTTTGAAATTTATAATTTAAATATATTTCGGAGCCAAACTCCATCCTCAGTATTTTGTACTTTTTCTTTCTTTTTTTCTTCTTTCTTGCCATGTTGTAAATTTGGGGAAAAAATTAGTGAGTAAAGATCCACGCGTTGTCTCTCAGCAGGTGTATTTTGAAATGCCAGAACGGACGTTGGCTACGCGAGATTAATGTCAAGTGTGTGAATTCCGTTATGGAAGCGTTGATTTAATTTGAATAAAATAGAATACGCATCAGGTACGCTTGAAAGCAAATCACAACGCAATTATACGAACATAAACAAATAATTTACTTGCTTTAAATTCATAGTTTAAATATATTTCGGAATCAAACTCCATCCGCAGTATTTTTTCCATCTTTTTTCTGATGCGTATCAGATCAGGTCAGGATCGAACTGTTGACATCAGTATCCGCATTCGAATACTTAGTCGATCACTACTTTAAGCACTGATGTCATGAGTTCGATCCTGACCTGTGCTAACGAAGGTTAAAAGTCAGAAACACGCGTGTCCATAGGTATACTTTTATGCACGTAAAATAATATTTAATAATAAAAAACCCCAATAAATATACCCCATAAAAATGAGCGATATATATCTATAAAAGTGAACGTGTCTGTGTGTCTGTGTGTCTGTCTGTTGAATATATATGTGTGTATAAAGTTCTTCCAGTTAGATATTATTAAATATTATAATAATTATTATTACCAGTAAGGCAGTATTATTTTCGATTTAACAGTAAAGGATCATCATTAATATTATAAAATTAAAATAACAAATTCTAGTTTTAGTTTTAGTTGTACAATTTACTTACATATATTATTCTAATTCTTCAGTTTAATTCCCCCTTTTAAAGGATATTATCAATGAGTATAAAATTAACAACAAGAGCACCTTATGTATTAATTGTTTGAGTGAACTGGACTAAATAGATTTAAACAAAGTAAAGAATTTAAGATGTAATTAGGTTAATTAGTTTAAATGTTGATTTCAGCTTGAAAAACGCAAAATTTCATTTGCTTCTTCTTCCTCTTCCTTTCTTTCATTTTATTTTCTCTGTTTGTTGTTCTTTTTCCTCCCTTTCCCTATACCCAAGCCTAACGTGACCTACCAAAACGGCTACTCAACATTTTTATAGCTTTTTATAGCGTGTTTGAACTTTTCTATAGAAGTCACTCTCTGCTATATATATATATATATATATATATATATATATATATATATATATATATATATATATATATATATACACATATACATATATGTCCCCCCCATCATCCATCTCTTCATTTTAAATTTCTCTCCCCTCCACTACCCCTTTCTACCTATCCTATCTCAATAACGTTTAATTCCAGTAATACTAAGGTCTTTAATAAAAAGTCCCAACCAGACCTTAAAAATCTTTTCACCGGTCCATGAAGAACAATTACTCCAGAAATATGCCCAACTTGGATTTCTACTCTATGATGTGGATTACACAATATACAGCTTGGATCTCATTACCTCACTGCTTTAAAGGACAGTTACTTTGGAACTAAACCTTTATATATATTTTCTTCAATTTCCCCTGCTATGTGACTTCTATTTAATCAATTTTTGATTATGATTTTCCATGTCTAACTGACTTTAGCAAATAGGGTGAATACCGTTATATCTATTTGCTAATATTTTCTCCTCTGAAGAGATGGTAGGCATCGAAAGCCTACAGGATAAGGAGATACAATTTCTAAAGTATTCTTTCCCTTACTTGGAATAATAAAAAATCCTTGATTTAAATAAAGTTTTTTTAAAATTTCATGAATCACTATAATTTGCTATAGATATCTATAATATGAAGCTGAACGTCTGTGTGTGTGTCTGGTCACAAATAGGATCCTATATGGTTGACTATTATAGAAACTGATCACATATAACGATAGAAGATGTATCGAAACACAGAAATGGGTATTTTGATCTGGCATAATGATGATTCATTAAAATTGTATGGAAATAAAAAATTTAAAAATTAAAAAAAAAAAACGTTTACAAGTGTTTTGATATAGATGTACATAATAATACTTTGATAAGATAAACATATTTGATAAGTATGTTTTAACTTAAATAGGGATGGTATAATAAAATTGTGGGGTCTGCGTTCGCGCCTGATCTCCATAGAATGGAAATCGGCACACACTTTAATAAAGACTTTTCATATCTATCTGCGTAAGTATACTTTGGTAATTATGTTTCAGTTTGAAGAAATATGGTATAATAAAATTATTGGGCGTTCGTTTGCGCCTGACCTCCATAGAATGGAAATATGTCACAAAGTTTAACAAGTTTTTTTTTTAATATAGATCCACAGAATATTGTGATAAGTGTTTCAGTGTGAACAGGTACGGTATAATAAATTATGGGGGTTATCTATTTTATTTTTACTTTCATCATAGTTTGCTTTGGTTTTGATACCCCCAAATTCGAAGCTATCTCTTTACAACCCTTCCTTTTCATAACCTATCATACTTTCATAAATCAGAGTCCATTTTCTGTAGGCTGTTTTTTAACCCAGTCAACGACGGGTACTTTTGCTAGTATATATATATATATATATATATATATATATATATATATATATATATATATATATATATTGTTTGTTATTGGTGAAAGACAAAAATCTAATAATGTATATATCGGCAAAAGAAAGTCTATACGTCTAGAATTCACGCTTCGAGGTTGATTATTATAAGACAAGTATGTGTTTAATGATGTCTGAACGTTTTGTAGTTGATATCGCATGAGTTTGTGAATGATAAAACAAACCTATTTGTATGTATTTGGTAAAATCAAGTTTTAACGTTAAAAGCATTTTCATGTACGAACTGATCACCGCTTACCAAAGTTCAAAGGCTACTCGAGGATAAGTATTCATAAATTTGCCAAGTTAACGGTGAAACGACACTGTGAGGTTTCGTAACGATAGTTTAAATTAGGCAGAATTTGATTATTTTAAAGGACGGCTCAACAAGAATTTATGTACATAAGACTTGAAAACGATTATGTTGTACTCATCTGGGGAGCAGTATTATGTTATTGTGCCCCATAGACGAATCATTCTTGGGAAGAAACTTTGCTTTTGGAAGCTCGGTTTATTTTTAGGCACGCATAGGATTAAAGGGACATTATTTATAGTGGTTGTTGGTGGACGACTCCTTGCTATGAATATTTGAAAGGAGAGGTACTATAGCTTCAGCAATAACGATGGAGTAGAGAAGGACTAGCAACACCCCTTTTGTGGGAAAAATGTGGTAGAAGATGAAATCTGCCACTAGATTTCTAAGTTGGATTTGTGTAAAATTGCTTTTTTTTGTTAATGCAAATTTTTGCGGGTGTAATACTATTAAACAAGCACTGTTAAAAATGCTATACATGCAAACAACATCAATAAAAACAGCTCTTTACTCTTTGAGAACAAATTTTGAAAATTAATAAAGAGTTTTACTAATAATGTTCGACAGATTTAGGTACGACAAATGTTTAACGAAGCGGTGCGCCCTTATTGTAACAGAGCGCGTAGGTACACATATAAGAAAATCAGCAGCAGCCTCTGATAACTGACTAGCGAAATTATTATTAGCAACAGCAGCAGTCTTAGTACATATGGAAATTAAGAAACTATGCATGCGTTGACGTCGCAGGAAGGAGGAGAAAAAGGCAGAAAAAAGGACATCACATGGCCGAGCAAAAGAAATGATCGAATGTGTAATTACTCGTATACAGCGAGAGAGAAAATGTGCTGCATGGTCGAAAAAGCGGAAAGGGGCAGGCCACGAAAAAGACACGTGCGTGAAAGA
>NC_136499.1:5427348-5492348 GCF_053919585.1 Euprymna scolopes
GCTGACCTCGGCTGTGGTCACTCTCATGTGGTGTTTCTCTCTCTCTCACTCTCTCTTTCTGCTTGTGTTTTTTTCCCTTTTCCTTTAGGGTAGGGTAGGGTGTGTGTGTGTGTGTGTTTTCTTTTATTGGTTTGAGAATGTATGTACTGTTTTATAGTATTATGAGATTATTTGCTTCCCTAGGAAGGTGACTGTGATACAAGGTCGTTACTAATGTGTATGTGTGAGGATGGGGGCAGCTCTTCTGAAATAAAGGTAGGGGTACTTTCATTCTATTTTGATATTTATTTTTTGGATTCTTGGATTTTAGTATTGTGATTTTTCGTTTTAGTCTTATATTATGTTTGTTTAGAAAGAGGGGTGTATTTAAAATAGAGAATTTTTAATGTTTCTATTTATTTGTCTCCCCATGTGAGTATGGCCAGACCCAGGATCGGTTCCTAGTGTGGAGAAGATTTTGTTCCCCAGAGGGGGGCAATTGGAGGGGGTATAGGTATGGGAGGGGGATGATAGAAGGAATGATAGTTCTCTCAGTCATGAGGGGGTTCTCTTCCACTGACTGAGGAGGGAGCGAGGTGTTGGAACAGATATTATACTATGGTTCTAGGTGTTTCCTAGTGTTGTTGGTTTCGAGGTTAAGTAGGGTTGGTATTGTTCAGTGTGTTGTATTAGAGATAGGGGTGTTATGTCTGTGTGTGGTTGTATGCGTGTGTGTGTGTGTGTGTGTTTTAATCTGTCGGTTGTGATTTATGTGTGGCTGTGTATATGTATATATATATATGGATATGCATGCGAGTGTGTCTTGCATTTCATGTTTTTGTGTGTTGATATTAAACTCTGTTCGGTTCAGGAGTGAATCTGGTGATGAATTTTTTTCCTGTGCAAGTAAATAAAAATAATTGTCTGTTTGGAAGATTGGCATTATTTTTAAGCTGTTTCCACTGCATGTGTGTACGTGTTTTGAAACATAAAGGTGTCTGTTATCTGCAATTTTGATGTTGCTCTTATGTAAGGCCACTCTATTGCTGACATTTTTGGTGGCGCCTATGTAGGATTTGCATTTTTATTAAATTAGGCTTTTTACACAATTTTTCAAAATTATAAGACCAAGGGTATAAATTTTTAGATTTATGGTAATTCTGATGTTTTTAGTTTAGTTAGAGATTAGCAGTTAGTGTATAAAGGTGGCACCATGCCTAAAGCAAGAAAACTAACCGAAGTTGAGCGCTCTCGAATTCTACGATTCCATAAGCAAGGTTTATCACAGCAAGCGATAGCAACTTTCTAAAGAACACTAAGAATTATGGAAAAGCAAAATCGTTTATTAGACCCCACCCAATTTCTCCTGCACTGAGTAGGAGAATCAGCCGAGTTGTTATGAATGACAGAAGACTTTCTTCTAGTCAAATTAAGGCGGTTACAGATGCTGTTTGGAGTCCAATAACCATCAGACGACACTTACAACAAAAAGGCATGGTAAATAAAAAACGTGAACAAATTCCTCGATTGCTTCCACGTCAAAAAGTGGACGCCTTAAGATTTGGTCGTGAATACCAAACCTCGGACGTTGAGAAGTGGAAGAAAATCCTGTTTTCTGATCAGAAAAATTTAATTTAGATTGTCCTGATGTCTTCCAGCGATATTGGCATGACAAAAACATGCCCCTTGAAATTTTTTCTACACGTCATAGTGGTGGAAGGTCAGTAATGGTGTGTGGTGCCTTTTCTTACAGATGGAGCTCCATGAGGTGCAGGGTCGTCAGACAGCAGCTGGTTATGTTAGCATGCTACAAAAAGCATCTTTGATGATGGAGAGTCATCGTTTGTGTGGGGATAGATGGTTATCTCAACAGGATAATGCTGCAATCCACACTGCAAGACGGACCTTGAGCTTTCAACAAGAAAATGGAGTCCATCTTTTGAGACATCCTGCATGATCACCAGACTTGAACTCAGTTGAAAATGTCCGAGGGTGGATGATAAGAGAGGTTTATCGAAATGGCAAACAATATTCAACAAGAAATGAACTTCGTGAAGCCACCTTCAGAAACTGGGTCAGGATCCCCCGCACCTTAATGGAAATCATTATTCTAGCATGCCCCAAAGAATTTTGGAAGTCATCAAAAGCAGTGGAGGTAGAACTCATTATTAAGTTTTATTGTTGAATGTTTTCATACACTTTTCATACACTTTTTGTACAATTTAATAGAATTTTTGTCTCTGGTCTTATAATTTTCATCATGTGTAAAAAGCCTAATTTAATAAAAACGTAAATTTTAAAAATAAATCTTTGGAATGGAGATTTTTGTTTCCATAACCTTTTAGATTATTGTATTGGTAAATTTAAATAGGAAGAGTTTAAAATCTAGCCTTAAAAAAGTTTAAAAAATATTTTTAAGTGGTATTAAATTTCTGATCAACAGTATATATACACACACACACACACACACACACACACACACACATATATATATATATATAATGAAAGAAACGGTTACTATTTTTATGCCATTGTCTTAGCTGTTATAAAACGCTTGACTTAACACTTTAAACCAACATTTTATCAGTTCTTAAGGAAGAAAATAATTATAAATTTGATTTATTTTACGGTAAATCAAACTTTTAGATTTCAAAATAATCATTGTAGATATAATTTGTATAGGATTAGTTGGACAAATTTCATAGTTAAATTCAAAATTGACTGCAGTAGTAAAAAAAAAATGCATATGCAAATTAAACAGTGTGCGTGAGAAGAGAAAGGAAAAAACGAAGAAAATGCAACACGTGTTCGTGAGAGAAAGAGAGACGACGACGAAGGAAACGGACGTGTGAAGTCGCAGACGAGAACTGACCGGCTGTGCCCGGCGTGCGGTGGGAAGAAATAGAAACATGTGGCAACGAGAGACATTTTTTAAAGTTGTCCTGAAAATGACAGCAATAAAAATATTTTGTAAAGACTCGGATTTTCTTTCTTTTGTTTAAATGTAACGGTCACGTTACACAAGAAGTGCGTAATTGAAAACGCTTTATTAAGTTGCTTCATGCTTCATGCTTCATGTTTTTTGTTTCATGTTTTATGTTTTATGTTTATTGAATTTTAAAATCATTTCTTGCTGTTCATAGAATTTGAATTCGGGAGAACCGATTCCACAAACATTTTTTTCTTTATTACATTATATTATTGTTACTGTTGAGCATAAGTCGTTCACTTTGTATGAACTTAATTCATTACTGTTGGCATTCGTTTCATCAATATCTTTTATGAATTATTTATAGAAAAACTTACGGAAGGAACCACATGAAATTTGTCCAACATCCCTAAATGAAAGTGTTTCAGTGAAATGAACTGGATTCGAACTCGACAGACCCAGGTTGTCAGCCCAGTCACCTCCGAATTGTTGCTGCAAAGACTCTAGTAACAATTGACTTTTGTATTTTTGTTTTATTCTTTTGCATTTCTGTTTGTTTCTTTGTTGGTTTCCAAGATAAAAAAAACAACACTCGAGAGGGAAAAACAGAGAGAAATTCGCCAAAGCTTTGATTCTGATTCGTAAGTAGTAAAAATCATCGCCTGAAGCAAAAAAAAAAAAAAAAAAAACGGAAAAAAGGAAAAAAATCAGCATTAAACATTGAAAAAAAAAACGAATGTAAGTCTGGCGGGACGAATAAATGCGGGAAAATAAGTGAATTACGCGGTAAACTGATTCTCAACATATCTTGTCAGCTTAAATGTCCGGACCAAGAAATGATTGATATGCCGGCGTTGAATGGGAAAATTATACTTTCATAGATCTTCAGACATAAACACACCGCTTACTTATGCATATTTCTTTTTCTATCATCTTCATTGTTTTACGTGGAAAGCACAAAAAAACAAAAAACAAAAAAACAAAAACAAAAAAAAAAACAATAAGAACCAAAACAAAAAAATCTAAAAAACAAACAAAAGAAATGAAAGCAGCATAAAATTATTTAAACTCTATTTTAGTAAAGAAGTGACAGAAACATACAATGGCGAAAACAATCCAATTTTAGAAAGAATGATAGACTCGAAAGATAATTACTACACACTTCCGTCATCCATTTTCTCCTACCGGATGCTGTTAAACAATGTTATATTGAGACTTGATGAGAATTCGCGTGACTGTGACGTCAAGAGTAAGAAGCTATCTTTTTCTTGTGTGAAAATAAAAGATGGCAGACGTATTAAAACGATATTTTTTAAAACTCAAACAATGCATATTGCTATCTGGATTATAATGGACGACTAAAAGGGGACTGCGGGGAGTTCAGCAGCGAGATGTCTGTTCACGTTTCATTTAAACTGCTCCATGTCAGTACTGTCAGTGAAGCAGGAAACAGGGAGGGAAAAACTAATCGAGTTGAAGACGTATAGGGATTGTCACAGTGAAGGGGAGGAATTTTGCTGTTTGTCGTGATAACCAGCAGTATGTACGTCGAGAGGCCACAAGTACTATAGGTTCACCAGAGCACATTCCATTAAAGTATTTGTAAAACAGGCACAGATATACAGCATATCGGCGATGGGACGGGGGTTGGAGCTTGGCCGATAGTACGGGGCTTAGTATATTTGAAACTCTTTTTTAGACTTGGTTTATGAGGGAGAGACTGATGATAAATGCACCAGACCAGATGTGACTACAATACTCGATTGCATGGGTCAATTATGTAAATATATAGGATGCTATCTGGTGGGAGTACATTTTTTTTAGCAAGGCAGATGGAGCCCACCTTTTTTATACAGAAGCCTTGGCAACGTCCTCAATATATTTGTTCCAATTCATGCTGACTGTAAATGTTATAGCAAAATGTTCTCTCGAATTTTGTTATGGATGTGTCCGAGATCGGCATCCTGAATTCAAGCCCAAAATTCATGAAACCAAAGCAAATAAAACATCTTTCACTTTAATTCTTTTTCTGTTATTTGTTTAAGACATATCTAAAGAGCACCATTTCGATCCCATGTTTTAACACATATAAAATATAGCAGCGGTTGAAAAAGATGGACATGTAAAGTCGACGTTGTCTATAGCTGGCATATAGTGGAGCGGAAGGAAAACGACCAGGAGGGATGGACATGTTGACTTGACAACGAGGGACTCTTTAAGCTGATGTCGAGATGGGGAGAAAGAAAAACGGTAAAAACGACTTGTGTTAAAAAAAAGAAAGAAAAGTCGAGTTAGATTGATTTATTTTTGGTTGGTTTGTTCTTTGCCGAATGGCGTGCGAATCCGAGAGAGGTTTGAACTGTAACGAACACGGTTGAACTGTAACGAACACGGTTGAACTGTAACGAACACGGTTCAAGCGTAACGGCCAAGTTACAGAAAATCTTTGTTATAAAAAACTACCAAAATTTTGCCTTTAATCCATACATTCAGTGATGTTTCTGACAAAGAGGGGAGATTTGCTGTTTTTTCACTTGATGGTTGGAATCTAACAGTAATCATTGGCTACTTTTTAACCATGAAGTAGCATTATGTTTTCATTTATCATCTTGCATCGATATCTTTGGCTTATATATATATATATATATATATATATATATATATATATATATATATATATATATATATATATATATATATATATATATATATATATATATATATATATAGTAATTTATAAAATATATATGGCGATACACTAAATATTCCGCGTTTCATCCACTCTAGGACTCTTCAGGCTTATGCACGAATTCTGTGGTTGTTTATCGTTTTTATATGCGCATCTTCTATGGAGATTTTAGTTAGCCAATCAGCTTTCTAGTATCCACCGCGCCCTTCCCATCAGCCAATGAGCATGCATTTATCGGACAAAGGCCTATTTGACCTCTGGTTGACCTGTTCCTTTATGTGTTCTCTATTTAGCCTGGACATTTAATTTCTTACGTGTTTTAAAACCATAGGATTCTTTTCTGTTTACGTTTTCATTTTTAAGGAAGAAATTTGCTCGCCATCGCATTCGGCGTATTAGTTCATCTGTTTTTTTGATTAATTTAATAATAATAATAATAATAATAATAATATATATATATATATATATATATATATATATATATATCTGTCTCAATATTTTCAAGCACCATCTCCTCCAAAACTAAAAGTCACAGGGATCACAAATGATTGGATTTTTTACGGACCCTTCTTTTATGGGTCTTTAAACGGTTAAAATAGTTTTTAAGGGGTCAAAAATGAATCGAAATTGAAAAAATCGTTATACATTTTTTACATTCATCTTAATTTATTTTTAATTTTCAATGAGTTCATATTTGTGTCACGTTGATACGGTTGTAACGCCACCAGCGTTGAAAGTTTGGGTTTCGATTCTAACTGATGACACCGAAATACTTTTTTTTGTACTTTTGAAATCATGACTCTATAATGATATATTCGAAATCTGGAGAAATTAAACTATCATATTTAAACGTATTTTACGCCCGGGCAAAGCCATGTCCCCCCACTAGTATGTATATATGTGTATATAATAGCAAACCGCCCGGCATTACCGTGTCCGAAAATACGCTTAGATATAGTATTTTAATTAATGCAGATTTCGCATTTTATTATGTTGGATTCAATATAATAAAGTAATGATTTCTAGAGTTTTTAAAAATATGACTTATGTACCACCACTGAAAATCGAAACCAAAACGTTTAGCTTACGATTTACTTTTTCCTTGAACGTTTATGCCTGAGCTATACACCACATGTTTGCTGCAAGGCTAAAACTTAAAACATGAACCATTCGTAATGCCTTCGTTCGAACTTTACTTGGCAAATTCCATTTCTTGAATTTTCACACTTTTACACCGGTTTTTCCTGGCTCAGACCTGTGTTTGAATACCCTATATATTGTTTCATGTCTATTGACCACAAATTGACAGAGAAGTTTGGTAGGCAAAATTTTTTAAACAAAAATATATACGCATACATAAATATATATAGAAAGTGATTTTTGTTTACTATAACCGTTTTACGCAAATATTACGCAAGTATAAATCATGTAGAATATCTGCATGAACATAATTACACGTAATAATTAACTAAAGATGATCATCCCATAAAAAAAACGGGAATATATATGTATATATATATATATATATATATATATATATATATATATATATATATATATATGTACACTATGAATTCTATTTTCGATACTTTGTCACTTCCGAATAACAATCTTCACTTCTGGCAGCAACTGGTTCATGTAACCACCATCTTTATCATAAGTCCTAGTACTTTCCAATCCTTCAGGATTCGTCGTCAGGGATAAATTAATAAAACTGGTTTTGAACAATTTATATACTATTTGATATAATTTATTTCCTCTTCTCTTTTCTGCATTGGTTAATTATTTTTATTTTATTTTATTTTTTTCATTGGTTAATTATTTTACTTTATTTTATTTATTTTCCTTTTCTCTATTGGTTAAAATAATATTAATATTAATGAAATATGCTTTAGAGAAAATACTGTCTAAATATATATACGTACATACATACATACAAACAAACAAACATACATAATACTTACATACATATGTACATATTTTTGCGCGAAGTTTGTCCCAAGAGTGCAATTTACAAATCCATTCTTTTTCACAGGCTATTTGACCAAGATAGGCATCACGACCGTTCGTCACCCTCCCTATAGTCCAAGCCTTGTTTCCTGTGACTTTTAGAGTCTGTCATTATGAGACAGTTAAGGAGATGTGACGAAGGTCATTGGACCGCTCACACAAGAGCACTTCCATAGGGCCTTCTAGAAGTTGTTGGAACGGTAGAACAAATGCATTGCTGCCGGATGGGAATTTCTTCAAAGAAGACTATAGTTTTACGCGTATCAATATAAGTACCCATACAAAAAGTCTGGAAACTTATTAAAGGCACCTTGTAGTATTCGAAGTACAAATAGGATCTGTTGAGACGACTGTAGATTTGTTTATACAAGGAATGGTTCAATTTCTAATAATATTATCTCAAGTAATAACACTTAACTGGATACTCCAAAAAACTAGATCAATTCTTGTCCTGGATCCCAGTAAGATCAAGAAACCAAAAGAAGAAATACCATGTATGGAGTATGTCACATTTGGGCTGGTGCATCTGCTACTAGTCTCTCGGTCCTAGACAAGGTTCAAAAGAGAGTCGCCAATCTGATAGGCCCTGAACTGGCATCTAAGCTTCAGCCTCTGTCCCATCGACGAAATGTTGCATCCCTCTGCCTGTTCTACAAGTATTTTAGCGGTGAATTCTCTGGCGAATTGCAGACACTTGTGCCCCTACGACGTAGACACCATCGACAAACCCGAAAGGCAGCTAAATTCCACCCCCACACAGTAGAGATCCCTAGATGTAAAAGATCTTTCTACTTCAGTAGTTTCTTCCCCAAAACCGCTAAACTCTGGAATTCCATTCCAGGTCTCTGCTACCCCAACTGTACTGACATGCAGAAATCCAAGTGTAACGTGAACCGACATCTTGCTGCCCAAATCCCGACATAGTACCCCAGTAGTTGTTGCCTACAAAGTGGCAATGTACCTTGTTTGGGGTGAAAATGTAATAAAAAAAGAAGAAGAAATACTATAACATGATTAACAGTTAGTGAGCGTAAAGTTGACGTTCTTTACTTTTTTACTACCTTTACATTTAAGAAGTAGAAGAGAATCCTGCGGGAACGCTTTGATATTTATGTATTCCATATAAAGATTAAGAATTATCCCCAGAATGATGAAAAAACCCGGATTAAACCATAGTTGAACGCCTTAATCAAGAGAAAGAAAAAGAAGATGAAGAAGAAGGAGAAAAAGAATGAGTAGAATAAAAAAAAAACTCGTAGTAAAAAATAATAAAAACAAAAATACAAAAAAAAAAAACAAAAAAAAAAAAAACAACTGCACAAGTTTATAACTGAAAGAAGTAGATTGAATTTTAACCGGATTTCGCATTTCTATTGACCGAAGAAATATGGAAGTCATGCGAAAAATGATCAGTCCTCAAAAAGGAAATGCCCAAACTTATTAAATGCCCAACTATGCGCCATTCTTTTGTTTTTAATTTTTCAGACGTACTCACATACCACCTTTCTTTCACTTTGTTTCTCTGCCTCTATCCCTCTCCTATCTTAACATATTTTTGACATTGTGTTATGTATTAAGCTGTTATTTTCATACTAATATTTTGTGGGTTACGTCAGTAAACAAAGGATTTTTTGTTCGCGGGTCCTTTGATAAACCGTTTGTCTAACAAGACACTACGCCAAGAGAAAGTCTAAATCATACAAATAACTCATCTCATAAGCTTTTGAGCAATTTTTTCTCACCCTTTTTACTCGTAATATAAACTTATCTCCTTGCTTCATCACGCGGACGAAATACGACGGACCTTTTTTACTATTAAATTATTCCTTACAATGTTATGTGTTAGACGGATTTCGTCATGCCAATGTTTTGATAGGTATCAAAAAAAAAAAAGATTTATTTAGATCGCGGGACTAGAGATAAACAAATAGTACCACAAAAAATGCTCGTGCAGGATTCGAATCTGTACTTAAGAAGAATGACAGCTTAATGCAAGCGTAATCTAAGACCACTTTTTATTTAACGAATGTGTCTAAAGAAAGCCGAAATTGTAGCAATAACCAGAGTTTAGCGTTGAGTTACATATTAAGACAGAAAAAAATTATTTTCGAATCCTTGTGAGATGTTACTAGAAAATCTTTTTTTTCGCTTCATCTTTCTCTCCTTCTCCTTTTCCTTTTCTTTTTCTTCTATTGTCATTTATCTTTTCTCGTTCACTTTTATTGCCGTAGCCGATGTTTCACTATTAGCATAAACAAGTATATGACATACGGAAACGTAAGATTTACTGAAGTTCCCATACACATAAAATTTGTTTTTAGTCATTTTATACCATACACTTTTTAATTTGTATTCTAATGAGTCAACATTAGCATAAACAAGTATACGGCATTTCATTCACTCATTTCATTCATTCATTTCATTCATTCATTTCATTTGCAAAGAATAAATGTACATTTTAGTGGGCTATGGACAAAGAGAAACTATACAGGGGAAAACTGTGGAGATCTGATCAGCGTCTGTTCAAGGCCGCCTTGAAACCCTGCAACGTAAGCTGCTTTTCAACCTCTTCTTGTACTAGGTTCTACGGAGATGCCAATCGAACCGAGAACGCTGTTTGGCGTTGAAGCCCCCGGAACCGTCGAACGTAGACCTCTTACGCATGCCTACGGAGACCGAAACGTAAGATTTACTGAAGTCCTCTTTCACGTAAAATTTGTTTCTAGTCATTATATACACGTCTTAATTTTTATTCTAATGAGTCAATAATTACTATTTTAGCCTTGTGTGCCTGTGTTTGACTGTCTATCTCTCTCTCACACAACCCCTCTCTCTCGATATATATTTATGCGTGTATATTATATACATATGTGTGTGTATGTGTGCGCGTGCACGCGCATGTGTATATATTTTTTGTAAAATTTCAGAATTAAAGTTTTTCAATAAAGATATTCATTTTTACTCTTCTTTATTTATTCACCCACTTAACATGTTCAAGCATATTTTGAATTGTCTAGAACAATGATCTGTCAGAAAAATGACCAGAAAGCACCCAGAAAAATATGGAAGAAACTTACTTCAGTATACATTCCTTTAGATAAACCTCCTCGGACTATATATATATATATATATATATATATATATATATATATAGAGAGAGAGAGAGAGACAGAGAGAGAGAGAGAGAAAGAGAGAAAGAGAGAGAATATCAATAAAATAAAAAAAAATAACAATAATATAATACTAATATATATACATATATTCATTTATACACTAAGGATGATACATAAGTAAAACTCGTAATACCATGGTATTTCGAAGCCTAATGCTTCTCATCAGAAGAGGAGAGAAGGTTTGAGGTAACATAATAGGGATGCGACCTCTACGACAGTCACATTAGGAGCGAAATAATTTTGCAGTGACTAAACTCTTGAGAAGAATATAGGGTAAGTGATTAAATGGGGTGCTTATTTAATCATATGTAAATGAGATAACTAATTTATGCTAGGTTTGTGAAACTATCGGAATGAAAACTGTGTATTTAAATAAAGTAAAAATTATCAGGACTAATTTATAAAATAAAATAATAAAGTAATATATATATATATATATATATATATATATATATATATATATATATATATATATATATATATATATATATATATAGGGGCGCCTAGCCTTCCCAAATTGTCGCCCAACTGGTACTGGCCATATATATATATTTTTTATTATTATTACCGTTTTATCTGTTTGGTTACATATGTTTCGGATGTTGGACCATGTTTACGGTCCAACAGCCTCGTCAGACCTTACAGAAATGGTTGTTTGTATAAGGAAGAAGTGTTTTAGAAGAGGTGGAAGGAGAATGGTAAAGAAAAAAGCACCATGTTAGAAGCCCACCCCATATATATATGAACTTAACGATGCGTCTACCTAACCTCGCATTAGTAACTACACCCATGTATTTACTTATTTATTATTATGTATTTATCCTTATTTTACTTTATTTTATTTACTTGGTATAAATATGTACTTATCTATGTGTATGTATATATATACAGGGTGATCCCCCCAAACAAAAAACAGAGGACATTGTTTTTCTGAGCATTTTATAGTCAACGGGAAAAAATGCCAAAGACCCTAGTGTTTTGATGTGATGTTTTGAATATAATAAACTAGTTATGGCCAAAATTTCATTTTATTCAGACAAAACACTAAGAAACGAGGCCTAATTAGAGTTTGGGCCCGTTTTATTTTGGTCACCCTATATATATATATATATATATATATATATGTATATGTATATGTCTATGTATGTCTGTATATTTATATTTTATAAATATGTAGATTTATGTAATTCTATATACGTGTATATAGGTACATGCGTGTGTATATGCATGTATATATGTGTGTATGTATGTATGTATATGTACATCTACTTCTTACTGGAGATCTATATCTCCACGTATATGTATATAGGTAGGTGTGTGTGTATATATATGTCTATATATGTGTATATGTGTGTATGTATATATATGAGTATGTATATGTGTATGTGCGTATATGTCTGCATATGGATCCATGTATGTCTACATATACATTGTTTATATACATGTGTGTGTGCCTATGTGCATGTATATGGATGATTAGTAGAAATGTATATATGTATGCATATGTATGTACGCGTATTTTCGCGTGCTTTAGCGTATGTATTAACTCTTAACTGCCTAAAAAAACAACCCATTGTAAACTGTAATGAACAACTCGACTTATAGCGACCACAAAAATTTTAAATGGAACCCTGTACTTGTCAACCATATGACATCTACACTAACCCTTTCCCTCTCTATCCCTCTCTTTCTCTCATCTACTTAATATACCTTGCTGAATAAGCAAAAAGCAGCCAAAATTTAAAACCTAAAAGTTGAAACTCCTCCCTCCTCCTCTCCTTGCCCCCTCTTTTTTTACCATCCTCTCTCCACCCCCTTCCTATATCCATATATCTCCACCCACGCATACCTGAATCTGTTACCTCCACACACACAATACAATCTAATGTATTTTAACCTTCAAAATTGAAATATTGTCAATACCCGTCTCCCTCCCCCTAATTATCTCTTACCCCCTTTTTTCCTTTTTATTTCGTATTTCTTCTAAAACACTTCTTCCTAATACTAACTATCATTTCTGTAAGGTCTCACCACTTATTTCTGTAAGATCACCACTTATCAAGGCCCGGAAGCCATTCAGGAATAAGCGTTATTGCCAGTACATTCCGTTAGTGTGGGGATTTGATGAAGTGTTTACTCAAGGGGGCAGTTCATTGGGAATTTGTTAACGTTAGACTTGAACACATCCAAGTTGTAGTCAGGTGGGAAGCAGGCAGATGGAACAGAGTTCCACAGGCGTGCAGTTCTAAGAAAGAAGCTTTGTTTATAGAATCCACGTTTTGGTTTAGGCAAAGATATAGAGTGGGGGAAATTTTTCACAGTGGATTCAGCTAGACGGGTGTTTTTCGTGAAAGACTGTCGAGGGGGGCCCAGAGATTGGAGTTCAGACGAGCACCTGCCATGGAAATAACGATAAAACAAGGATAGGATCGCAACGTCTCTTCTGTGGGAGAGATGTTGCAGGGTAGAGAAAAGGGCATCCCCCAATAAGCCACGAAGTCTATTTTGTACTCTGTCAAGGCAGGATAGGCTGTTTTAGCAGCTCCTGCCCAGATATGGCAGCAGTATTCCATCCTTGGACGTACTTGGCTTTTATATAGATAGAGAATTGCATCATTAGTGAGATATCTTCTGGAGCGGTAGAAGGATCCCACAATCTTTCCAGCGACCTTGGAAACAGACTTAATGTACGTGTTCCATTTCAGATCAGAAGTAAAGGTCAAACCCAGAAGCTTGTCAAAATACGGGGCCTCTCCCAGACGAGAGCCATCCATCACAATTGATGCCAGATGGGGATCATAGCGTTGATGATGCAAGGATAGGAGTTTGGTTTTGGATGCATTAAAGGTAACCAGCCACGTCTTCACCGACTGAACCACGCTCTCGAGATCAGAGGAGAGAGAATCAGAGAGAACTTTGTCATTTACAGCCTTTGATGTGTTGCCGTAGATGGTCGTGTCATCAGCATAGATGTCAACGAATGATTTTAGTATGTGTTTAGGGAGGTCATTGATGTAGATCAGGAAGAGAGTTGGGCCCAGGATTGACCCCTGAGGGACTCCAGCATTTATATTGCAGGCCTCCGATTTTTGTCCATCTACCACTACTCTTATGAGCCTATCGGAGAGAAATGATTTAATGATCGAAAAAACATTTCCAGTTATACCGTAGCTGGAAATCTTGTGAAGTAGACTCTTATGCCATACCTTGTCGAAGGCTTTTGATATGTCAAGAGCAATTGCCCTAGAAAGGAAGCCTTTGTCAAGAGATTCACTAATCCTGTGGGATATAACCGTCAGCACATCTGCGGTAGATCTTGCAGAGCGGAAACCATATTGTGTGTCACTAAGAAGGTTGTTCCTGCTGAGGTGGTTGACTATTTCTCTATTTAATATGGATTCAAGCAACTTACTCATAACACACAGGAGACTTATTGGTCTGTACTAAGTGGGAGATGACTTATCACCTGAATTCTTAAATACAGGGCAAACTGATGAGGTCTTCCAGGGAGTCGGAAAACACTTCTCTTTAAGGCAGCGCTTAAATAGTTTCGTAAGTATGGGAGCAAGTTCTGGTTGAAGCTTTTTTAACACTATAATTGGGATGCCGTCAGGGCCAGTTGCTTTACTGGAATCTAGGTTCTTGATTAGCTTGTCGACCTCATGCACGGATATTTGTATGTTACCTAGCTTGTTCTGTGTTATAGGAGCAAATATGGAGAATTGATGGCCTTTGTCGCATAGGGTAGAATTAGCTGCAAAGTTCTTTGCAAATAGTTTGGCCTTGTCTAACGCTGACGAGATGACCTCTGGTCCATTGATAATGGTTGGGATAGAACGCACACTTCTGTTCAGGATCCTATTTGTTATTTGCCAAAACTGGTGGGAACCAAGCCGCTGATCAGCTACCTTGGATTTAACAGACTGGGCATATAAGTCTCTTGCATTTTTTTATTACTCTTTTACAGTGGTTGCTGGCAGTCCTGAAAGCAGCTTTAGTCTCAGCGCATCTATTACGTTGGTAGCTATGGAAAAAGTGATTTCTGTGCGCGATAGCAGCAGCATATTCTGGGGAGAACCATGACTGGCTGTTAGGTTTTTGTTGGAATTTTTTTAGATGGTATGAATTGGTATATGCCTACTATTAACCATTCGGTCAGATCTGATACTATAGAGGACACTTCCTTTTTAAACATGGAGTGCAGAGGTAAATCAGATATGAATGTACGGAAGCGGTTCCAGTCAGCCATAGAGTATCGGTATACAGTACGGTGGAGGGGTACGTCTGGGGGACTTCTTACATTTCGTTTTTATCTTAACTGATACGACGGAGTGGTCAGAGGATCCTAGAGGAGAATGAACGGAACATGAACATAGCTCAGGGGAAGTTGAGAGAAAAAGGTCTAGGAGGCTTGCATATTGACCGGGTGTATCGGGCACACGGGTGGGTTCGCGAACAATCTGAGTGAGGTCATAAGCAATGGCAAAATCATGACAAAACCTCCCCTCATCGTCTGTCTTATTTTAGTGGGTCAGCCATTCCACGTTATGGACGTTGAAGTCACCACAGATGTGGATGTTAGCCGAGGGATGTGAAGACAGTATGTGGTCTATTTTCTCAGATATGCTCTTAAAGATATTAACTCCGCTTTTGTGGGGCCGATAGAGGGCAAATATAAATGCCGTGGTGTTAGCAAGTGCAACCCTGAAGCACATATAGAGTAAATTAGGATCTTATCTAGAGATATCCCTGCCACACGGGAAGCCATCCTTAATGTAGGCACATATTCCATGCCCATGGCGATCTTGGGGGTCAGATTTAGCTGTTAAGTTAGAGTATCCGTAAATGTTGAACTCATCTAGGGAAGTGGTCGGCCCTATTCCAGTTTCACTTAGAAAAAATATGTTCGGTTTCGTCTCCTGTAATTGGGTTTCAACCTCTGGAAGGTTGGAACGTAGACCCCTGATGTTGGAGAAGGAGACCTGGTAGTAAGGGTCTACGTTGGCAGATGGGGTTCTAGGTTTAATCGATTTTTTATTCTGGAGATATTTCATATTGAGGGTTTTGGATTTGTGGAATAGGTCGGCATACCTGGTTAGAGCAGTACAGAGAGGGAAAGTAAGAGAGAAAAAAGACAGGAATTTTTTTTTGTAGGTAAAGCCGTAACAATTACCCACTAGTATGGAATCGAAAGGCCCCACCAGAGACTACTGCATGGTCCAGATCCACTCACCAAATGGCAATACAGCAGTCCCAGTACTTTGCGCCTGCTGATAGGACAGCCTCTTTTGTGGTTAATCCAAGGTTTGGGTCCCTAACTATCAGGCGGATAACGTCAGCCAAGACAAAACGTTTACCTCCAGCACCCTTACTAGTGACATGGCGACAAGGACAGACAGAGACAGAAAAATTTCCGACATCTCAGACTACTGGTCACCAAGTACTACCGACCTTTAAGCAGCTTTTTCTTCACCCTTTGTCAGAAAAATCACTCATTGAATGAGGACTGAGGGACAAAAAAAAAAAAAGGAGAAGCGAGAGTTACTGGAGCTGCCGATAACACATCCACTGTATTATCTACTCTCCATCTGGTTGGATGACGGCGTCCCTTGTCGAGACGAAGCAGGTTCATTTCACAGTCGGATTTCGGCGCGGTTTGCTTGATCTGTCTAAGTTAATGAAATTTCTTGTTTGCTCAGTTGGCAGAGTGCTTGCTTCGCATGCAAGAGGCTCGGATTTCGAATCCCAATTTCGGATGTGCCGAACTGATGAGCCCAAATCAAGGCGAAGCTCGAGTCCTAGACTTCCGGTTCCTTGACTGTCATGGCTCTTGTGGGCTGCGACATTGTTTGGCTGTGGAATGTATTGTGTATGTGTGTGTGTGTTTGTGTGTGTGTGTGCGTATATTACACGTTTGTCTCTGTAGATAGTTTTATATATTGTGTTGCACTTTTTGTAGGTCGATATGTGTAATTATTTAAAGAGATTGCGAGCAAGAGTTATGAGCTGTTCACATGATTTGATTATGGTTGAACGTCTGTAGCGTTAGGGGGAACATTATTAAAAACAAAGTAACAGTTGATATTCAGAAAATGCCACGCTTTGAAGATGACCCATCGGTCATCGAATTTTTATCTCGCTTTTGATTACAAAACACCCGTAAATCTTGATATTGCAATAACACAGTGTGATCGCCAGTCATGCGGTTAATTTATTTCCGGCTAGGGAGTCTCGCTGAGCCAAAGCAATACGCCAGTGTTATTACAGCGAATCACTATGAACAAGATAATTACATTAAATACGCTGCACATCACGTGTTATCAAACAGGTTATCATAAAAGTAAACGTGAGGTATATTTTATCGCCGCAATTACGTAAGAAACAAAAATGGGTACCATTTGTAAGACAAAATGTTTTTATAGTAATTATATGAGAATGTTTTATATCATTGAAGATTCACACCGAAAACAATAAAAATCAGAACAAAATAAAACAAAACAAAAAACAAACAAAAACAATAAAAATGAAAACAAAACAAAAAAATCAACAAAAATCAAAAGAAAACAAATAAAAAATAAAAAAACTAAGAGCAAAAAATCAAAACAGAGCAAAAACAAAAAACAATAAAACAAAAACAAAGCAAAAAACAATAAAAAAATATTAAAAAAAACAAAAATCAAAATCCAAAAAAAAGATAACAATACAAACAAAATAAAACAAAAAACAACAAAAACAAAATACAAATAACTATGAAAACAAAACAAAAAAGAACAATAAAATCAAAAACAAAGAACAATAAAAACAAAAGCAAAAACAATAAAAACAAAAAGAAAGAAAAATAAAAAAAACATTAAAAAAGGATTTAAGACTTGTTCATGGATGCGTCTAGTTCGAACGAATATTTCTGATTTCCGATAAAAATATACTGTAATAAGAATTACACTTATTGTTTGGTAGTGAAGAATTGTTATATGCGGATACTCGTCTGAACTCCAATCTCTGTTCCCCCTCGCCAATCTTTCACGAAAAACACCCGTCTAGCTGAATCCACTGTGAAAAATTTTCCCCACTTTTTATCTGTGCCTAAATCAAAAGGTGGATTCCATGAACAAAGCTTCTTTCTTAGAACTGCACGCCTGTGGAACTCTAATAATAATAAAAAAAGAAATAAAACACAATGACACCCCCTTCTCGTTTAAAATACGCTGCATTTATTTTTCAACAAAATAATAAAACGAACAAGCAAAGTCCGATCGGTAAGAGTTCTTGTGAAATCATTGAGGCTAGAATATTCAAATTAGGTGATAATCCTTTGTGGAATTACTAAGATTAAAAGGTCATGTTAGATGAAAGTCCTTCATTAAAATAGTAAGATTGAAAGGTGAAAGTCTTTTGTGAAAATAATGTCCTCATTTCAAGGTTTTTGTTTTAACTGGCAAAGTTCGCCTTATTCAAAAGTCTCATGAGGAAAGTAGTCCGTTGTTAGTAATTCTTATAGAAAATGTACGAAATAGATGCGTGTGTGCATAAGTGTGGTCTTTTAGATGCTCGCGTGACGTGTGTTATTATGATTCCAACAGATTTGAAAACGACAATGAAATAAAAACAAGAGACATGTTCTCGTGTCAAGTTGGAGCGAAAAGAGAGAGAGAGAGAGAGAGAGAGAGAGAGAGAGAGAGAGAGAGAGAGAGAGAGAGAGAAAGAATATTTGCTGCGTTTAAATACTTTTTGAATCGGATTTCAGCACAAGATGTCTGCTGCTGATATTTGGTTTGGGAAAGCGTTAAAAAAAAACAATCTTCTAAAATTTCTCATTGGTCGATATTCTTGTGGTATTGTCTTCGACTACGTCTGCTAGAAATATTTCCATTTTTCTTTTGTTGTTGTGAGAAAAGTGCGTGGGCGTATTTGAAATTATGTCGTTGCTAGAAGAACCTATTTTTTTGCAAATGAGCGGAGAAATTAAAATCCATGAACGTTCGTTTATCTGCGCACGAACGCGCACGCGTGTGAGTGAGTGACGGCACAATGTAAACACAATGGAGACTTGCTGAGGTTTCAAAGGTTTTATTTAGAGAGTTTACTAATTGAGGGAGATACCATTAATAACTAGTGAATTATTTATTTAATTAATTTTCAAACGTAGTTTTAAGTATGAGTATTAAAGACGCCGATTGGCAGACATCGAGATGCCATTCGCGTAGATTCTGTTTGCATTGTCGTACGCATCTTGTCTGATTTGTTACCCGACTTAGACCGACTAGAAACTCTTTTCTTTCTAAACCACGTGACGACCTTTCGTCATATTGTTTCCCTGCCTTTCTAGCGCGTTTTGTTTAGGAGACAAACCTGGGACCCCCGCCCCAATCACGCCAAATGCAGCTAGGTATATTTCCGTTTGCCGCCTGACATGTACTATTGTGACTCTAACCAAAATTCATACTAGTTAAAATAACCGCTCTTTACTGGCGCAAATTCTAAGTTTTCTGTTCCATAAATATTTCTTTTAGACTATTGGATTGTTTAGTTCCTCTGATAAGAAAATATATTTTTTCGAAAATTCTATTGTATTTATTTGCTTTCCTACGAAAAACAAAATGTGACACAAGGTCGTTTTTAATGTGGGATAAAATCAGCTCCCTCCAAAATAGGCACTCTGAAAGTATGCAGAAATAAAATTGCCTTAGTATAGAAGGATTTCCCCTTTCATTGGCTAAGGACAAATTAACATGAATGCTCTGATTCTGGCCTGTGCAAGATATTTCGTGCCTTTGGCCATTTGATAATCTAATAAGTAACGCATTTTTTTTTATAACTTACATCAGTTATTTTTCTTCGTTTATTAATGCTCTATGTGATATATTGAGCATCCCCTTCAAGATAGGATTTATTTGATTTTTTTTTCTTCTTTGTAATACGAGGGTCGTTCCAAAAGTAAGGGTTCCAATTTTTAAACTCAAAAACTAAAACGCTGAAGAGCTACGAAGACGGGAGTGATACAATTAAAACAAGCGACCTTTTGTGCTCAAGAATCTATTTTTTCACATAATAAGAACTTTTGTCAGCGATAAACGATAGTTATGTTAGGGTGTCCAAAGCGTACTTTGTCATACGAGGGTCGTTCCAAAAGTCAAACCTCATAGATATTAATTCACAAAGTGAACACATACGAAGACAGGAGTGGTACCATTAAAACGAACGACCTTTTATCATCCAACATTTATTTTTCTACAACGTCACCACCATTCTTAATTCATTCTTGCCAAGAATTCAATGGCGCATATTTGCTTTTGATTCACGTCTATGGCAGGGGGTGCTTTCTTAGAGTCTCACATCGTCAATATCTGCAGCAAAGAGCTTGAACTTTCAGGTCTTGAATGCATAAATTCAGTCATCATAACAAAGCAATTTGCAATCTCCTCTAATCCAATCGGGCGGAATAAAAATAGAAGGCATTACTTTTGGAACGCCCCTCGGAGTTTTCTTTTTCGCCGATAGTTGGCATTATCTAGTTCTCACTCGAGTCATTATTAGTGATCGTTAACTGGCAACAGCATGTGATGTTCCTAGGAATTTGAGTGACAACAAGATTTCTATAACCCTTTATTTCGATAACTGCTAAAATCACCCTGTACTCGTGCAACATTCGTTTTCCATCAATTTTGTTCGTTTATCATTATTTACTCACTAGGACTTCTCATACACAGATTATTTACTAACAATAACTGCTGGTGTTCTCGTAAGTTTAGCGTCTTCACAGACTTCCAATAGTCTCCACCAGTTTCGAAAACCTTTCCAAATTAATGACATCCGGTTTCCTTGTTGGGTGGGTTTATCCGTATCCCATAAGATTCAAGATTTTCAAGTAATGCTACCGATTCGTTCTTGTACATTTGTTTGCATAGTTTCCAGTGTATTGCCTTCTCTGCCCGTCAGTGTATTTTCTTATATTCTGTTTGTTGCATTGACTTGTTACATGGTTTATTGCTTTGCCTCTTTTTCCACAGATTCTGCATTTGCTGTTTTCTTACGTCCTATTGCTCTTAGCTTTGGTATGCTTTGTTTTAATCCGTTATCTTGTACAGTTATTAGTATTGATTCAGACTCGCTGTTTATGTGTCCTTTGGGTAGCCATATCCAGATGTTTTCCTGAGTTTCATTTTTTTTTATCATTAGGAATCGTCTGTCTAGCTGTTTCTCTTCCCAATTTTATTTTCTGGCCTTCCCTCTTGCTTCCTCTCTCTATCTTGTTTATTTTTACTGTTTCTGTAGTAATTATCCTTTCGGAAAGTTATATATTTAATTCTTTTATGTGTCTTTCACATTCTTTTCTGTGTCTTTTCAGGTTTTCTGGTCGAGGTGCTACGGTTTTTTAGGGGGAGGGGAGGAGAGCTCCAACTTATGAACGGCCCAGAGTATATTAACAATTATATTTCCTATGTGTTTATGCCTGTTATTCTATTTTCTTCTCAGGTATTCATTTCCAATTTTCTTTCTTTTTTGATAGAGTCTGTTCTAAGAATTTCAAATATTTGTAGGTATCATGTTCATCTAGTGTTATTATCTCCCCTGGATTAAGTAGTTCTATTCCCTTCGTTGCCCTCGGGTGTCCGTTTCTAATAACTAGCAGTGCGCACTTTTGCATTCCATTCGAATATTCTGGCTGAAAATTCTGATTGTGCATTAGCGTCTCTAGTCCCCCTTTTTTCTTTCGAAAAGTTTTAGGTCGTCCATATATATAAGGTGGTTCATTCGTTCGTCTGTATCAGTAAACTTGTATCCGGCCTAGTATTTCCTTGTTTATTGTTAATAGGCATCATGACTATGATGAACAGTGCGGTGAAATCGAATCTCATTGAAAGATAACTGTATTTTAATCTTAGTCATGTATTGCCCTTCAGCTGTAAGTTCAAGTCTCCATGGATCATAGAGTGCATTTGCAATCAATTGATAATCTTCTCTGTTATTTTGTACATTCTTAAGCACTCTATGATCCATGCTTAAGGGATACTCTCGTTCGCTTATTTATAGTCGATCCATGCCATGGCTATGTTTTTTCTACATTTTACCCTTTAAAGATCTTTTAGTCTAATTATAATAGCCCATGCGTTCCTTTTTCCTATTTTTAGCATTCTTTCTATTCCGTGTGAAGTAGTCCATGATTATTAAGAAAGTGATAAATTTGTTTTTTCAGTTGTGCTATTAAGCATTTCCATATGGTTAGAAAGCAAGTTATGGACCTGTAATTGCAGAGGATGGTTTTCTTTTCTGCGTCATTCTGTATCAGTGTTGTTCTGCTTCTGTTAATCTATTCTGGCACGTCTTTTTTTAAATTTTTTTTTAATTACATTTTCACCCCAAACAAGGCACATTGCCACTTTAATGTAGGGGGCTACTATCAGGGGAAACATCTACTGGGGTACTATGTAGGGATTAGGGCAGCGATATGTTGGTTCACGTTGCACTTGAACTTATGCATGTCAGTACAGTTGGGGAAGCAGTGACCTGGAATGGAATTCCAAAGTCTAGCAGTTCTGGGGAAGAAACTACTGGAGTAGAAAGATCTTTTACATCTAGGGATCTCTACAGTGTGGGGGTGGGATTTTGTAGCTTGTCGGGTCTGTCGAGGGTGTTCACGTCGTGGGGGCACAAGTGCTTGCAGTTCTTCAGAGCATTCACCATTATAATACTTGTAGAACATGCAGAGGGATGCAACGTTTCGACGATGGGACAGAGGCTGAAGTTTTGATGCCAGTTTAGGGCCTATCAGATTTGCGACTCTCTTTTGAACCCCGTCTGCTCCGTGGATAAACATTTTCAGGTTTTGTATTAGCCTTTCATGCAGTGAATTTTTTTAACCAGTTTGTGTGTATTTCATCGTGGCCTAGTACTCTCCAGTTTGCCATTTTTATTAGGATTGAAGAATCCCTTGCTGATTTCGTTTTCTTTCCTTTCTATGCTTTTCGTTCATTCGTTGTCGGGGTTTTAAAGGTTCTGTTTAGTTTGTGCGATTCCGATTTGTATCTATAACGCCTTAATCTTCCTTATTTTGTTGCTATCCTTTGCTTTAGTTCTTCTTGTTTCTTGTTTAGCTTATACCTGCGAGCCACATTTCCATTTTATTTTCATTTTTTTCTGATTTGATTTATATTGTTGATCGTTTAGACTTTAAAAAAGTTTTTTACTCTGTCTTTCCAGCTAGAATTCCCATCCAGATTTTATCGATCCATTTTTTGTTCCGGTATTTTAACTACTGTAAGTTAACATCTTAGCATCTGCATAAATTAAATTGTTTAAATCTGTAATAGTATCTGTTGGGATGTACGGCAGGAGTTTATTCACCTGTTCTGTTTCTGCTTTTAATTTCTTCCAATTTCGGTTCCTTAGTTTGTTTGTTTTTTTCGTTCATAATTCGTATGATGTTTTCTACTTGAGTTGCGTAATTATCAGTTCTGTTTCATGATTATGTTTTGCAAGTCTTCTACATGTAGAGTTTCTATGGAGCTTATTTTTGTCTGTTTCATCAGGTATCTTCCGTTGTATTTCTGTTAATTTTAGATTTGAAAGCCAACCTTTTCGAGAATAAGTAGCGCTTGATCTGCAACTCTTTGTTTCGTTGTATCGTTGTTAGTAGACATGTCTCACACTTTTATCCTCTTTCGATAGTCTCGTTATTTGGGTGGTTTCTCTTTATTCTCTTTTGTTGTCAATTTCTTTCTGCAGATTTTTGGTTTATGTTGGCTACTTTTGCTATACTGTGACTGATCCGTATTATTTTGGAACCTGAAATTAGAAAGGATATTCGTCTGTTCCATGTCTGAGATATTCTTCTTTCTGAAATTGAACTGGCTATCGAGTGAGCACCTGCCGGTTTGACAACCAGATCTTTCTTCTGGGTTCACGCTTTGCGGTATGTATTTTTGTCATATATTCATATCGTGGTGTTTGTGGCAACACTAGGTCTAAAATTGTTTTACTTGTGGTCCTGTCACAGACATCGCGTTTAACTCTCATCTAGAGATATAAGGTGCGCTATCACACGTACGCATAACAAACAGACAAAATTTATGGATAAATCACTTTAAGCACTTAATAATATGTTTCGTACTCCTTCTAATGGAAGATGGATTCCTCTCATATTAGTGAGAAATAAATCGAACAGATATACATCGACAAATTTTTGTCATTAGCTTTATAGTGTGTTACAAATTCTTTAGAATAACCAGGTCACCAGTGCCACTTATCAGGAAAGAATGGTGTAGTGAGGGGCTGGCGTGCGGGCGAGCGAAATCTACGTTTCTTTCGCGTTTTATCACATTGTGTACTATGAAAGGTATTTTATTTAAATTTAATGTCGCATGAGCACTAAATCTATCTCTTGCCCCCAACAGCTGACGCAAGAATTAAGACGAGTTTTTTCATATGTGAGAACAGATAAATGAATAAATAAATGAATAAATTAAATAATTAGAGTAATAAGAAAATTATTATTATTATTGGCTCACAAGGAGCTTTCACAAAGGTTATCAAGGATCTCTCCTTGACAACAGCCTTTTTTTGCAAGGTGGTCACCACTTATCAAGGCCTGGAAGCCACTCGGGGATAAGGGTTATTCGTGTACAGTACGTTAGTGTTGAGATTTGATAAAGTGTCTTAGTTAAGGGGGCGGTTAATCAGGAATGTGTTTATGTTGGATTTGAAGACATCCAAGTTGTAGTCAGGTGGGAAACAGGCAGACGGAATATAGTTCCACAGGCGTGCACTTCTAAGAAAGAAGCTTTGTTCATGGAATCTACGTTTTGATTTTGGTACAGATATAGAGTGGGGAAATTTTTTGACAAAGGTTTCAGCTAGACTGGTGCTCCTCGTGAAAGATTGGCGAGGGGGGATCAGAGATTGGAGTTCAGACGAGCACTTGCCATGGAAGTAACGATAAAATAAAGACAGGCTCGCAACGTCTCTCCTGTGGGAGAGAGGTTGCAGGGAAGAGAAAAGGGCATCCCGCACTAAGCCACGAAGCCTATTTTGTACTCTGTCCTAGCAGGATAGGCTGTTTTTAGCAGCTCCTGCCCAAATGTGGCAACAATACTCCATCCTTGGACGTAATTAGATTTTATATAGATAGAGAATTGCATCATTAGTGAGATATCTTCTGCTGTGGTAGAAGGATCCTACCATTTTTCCAGCGACCTTGGCAATAGACGTGATGTACGTGTTCCATTTCAGGTCAGGAGTAAAGATCAAGCCCAGAAGCTTATCAAAACATGGACCTTCCCCTAGTCGAGAGCCATCCATTTCAATTGATGCCAGATGGGACCAGAGCGTTGATGATGTAAAGATAGGAGCTTGGTTTTAGATGCATTAAAAGTAACCACCCACGTCTTCCCCCCCCCCACTGAACTACGCTCTCGAGATCAGAGGAGAGAGAATCGTTGTCATTTACGGCCTTTGATTTGTTGCCATAGATGGTCGTGTCATCAGCATAGATGTCAACGAATAATTTAAGTATGTGTTTTGGGAGATCATTGATGTAGATCAGGAAGAAAGTTGGGCCCAGGACGGACCCCTGAGGGACTCCAGCATTAATACTGAGGGCCTCTGATTTCTGCCCATCAACTACTACTCTTATGAGCCTATCAGAGAGAGAGAGATGATTTAATGATCGAGAAAACATTTCCAGTTATACCGTAGCTGGAAATCTTGTGCAGTAGGTCCTTATGCCATACTTTATCGAAGGCTTTTTATATGCCAAGATCAATTGCCTAAAGAGGAAGGCTTTGTCAAGAGATTCACTAATCCTATGAGATATAACCGTTAGCACATCTGCTGTAGATCTGGCAGAACGGAAACCATATTGCATGTCACAAAGAAGGTTATTTCTGTTGAGGTGGTTGACTACTTCTCTATTTAATATGGATTCCAGCAACTTATGACACACAGGAGACTTATTGGTCTGTACTGAGAGGGAGACGACTTATCACTTGAATTCTTAATTACAGGGCATACTGGTGAGGTTTTCCAGGGTATTGGGAAGCACTTCTCCTTAAGGCCACGCTTAAACAGTTTTGTAAGTATGGGGGCAAGTTCTAGTTAAAGCTTTTTCAGCACTATAACTGGAATGCCGTCAGGGCCAGTTGCTTTACTGGAATCAAAGTTCTTGAGTAGCTTGGCGACCTCACGCACAGACATTTGTATGTTGCATAGCGTGTTGTCTGTTATAGGAGGAAATACGGGGAGTTGATGGCCTTCGTCGCATAGGGTAGAATTAGCTGCAAAGTTCTAGGCAAATAGTTTGGCCTTGTCTGATGCTGACGAGATGACATCAGGTCCATTGATGATGCTTAGGATAGAACGCACGCTTCTGTTCAGGATCCTATTTGCTATTTCCCAAATTGGTGAGAACCAAGCCGCTGCTCAGGTACTTTGGATTTAACGGACTGAGCATGTAGCTCTTTTGCATTTTTTATTACTCTTTTACAGTGGTTGCTGGCAGTCCTGAAAGGCTTTTGTTGGAATTTTTTGGATGGTATGAATCGGCCTATGCCTACAATTAACCATTCGGTCAGGTCTGATACTATAGAAGATACATACTTTTTAAACATGGAATGCAGAGGTAGATCAGATATAAATGTACGGAAGCTATTCCTGTCAGCTGTAGTGTATCGATATACAGTACGGCGGAGAGGTACGTCTGAAGACTTATTACATTTCGTTTTTATCTTAACTGATACGACCGAGTGGTCGGAAGATTCTAGAGTGGACAGAGCGGAACATGAACATAGCTCAGGGGAAGTTGTGAGAAAAAGGTCTAGAAGGCTAGCGTATTGACCGGAAATATCGGGTACACAGGTGGGTTCGTGAACATCTGGGTGAGGTCATAGGCAATGGCGAAATCATGACATCATCTGTCTTGTTCGAGCGGGTCAGCCATTCCACATTGTAGACATTGAAGTTACCACAGATGTGGATGTTAACCGGAGGATGATCAGACAGGATGTGGTCTATTTTCTCAGATATGCTCTTAAAGAGAGTAACTCCGCTGTTGTGGGGGCTATAGAGAACGAATATAAATGCAGTCGTGTAAGCAAGTGCAACCCTGAAGCACATATGAGGTAAATTAGGGTCTTCACTGAAGATATCCCTACCACGGAAAGCCATCTTTAATGTACCTATTTACTTTGCCTCCCCACGGGACAGAGTTAGACACCAGGGTCGTTTTTTAACGTGGAGAAAAGGTACAAAAATAAAAAGTGTCTCAGTCGTGAAGGATTTCTCCTCCACCGAAAGAGAACAAGAAAATGAAGTGCAGCACCAGAAGAACAGATACTACACTTTGATTTTGGCCTGAAGGCCAAAGAAAAGCCATCTTTAATGTAGGCACATATTCCATGCCCATGGCGATCTTGGGGGTCGGATTTAGATGTTAAGTTAGAGTATCCTTTAATTATGAACTCGTCTAGGAAAGTGGTCGGCCTTATGCCAGTTTCGCTTAGGAAAATATGTCCGGTTTCGTCTCCTGTAATTGGGTTTCAAACTCTGGAAGGTTGGAACGTAGATCCCTGATGTTGGTGAAGGAGACATGGTAGTAGGGGTCTACGTTGGAGGATGGGGTTGTAGGTTTATTCATGTTTTTTTTTTCTGGAGATATTTCATGTTGAGGATTTGGGATTTGTGGAACAGGTCGACAGACTTGGTTAGAGCAAGACAGAGAGGGAAAGCAAGAGAGACAAAGGTAGGATTTTTTTTGTAGCACATGATAAGGTAAAGCCTGTGGTGTTCCCTGGAAGCTGAGTGACAACATCTCATCCAAGATTTCCAGTAATCTCCACCGCTTATGGTAGTATTTGCAAATAAATCTGCATTATCGTAACAGCTACTTGCCATTGATTTCTCGTTGGCAGCGGCTGTTGGTCTTCATTGGAATTTGAGTGGCAGTAAGCCTCCACAAGGTCCCAGTTCTCTTCGCACTTATCCAGCGGAGATCTGCTTAGTGCTCTCTTCTCGGTCTTTCTTTCCTCCTTAACTCTACTTGGCTGTTAGGTCTCACTTTTTTTGGACAGTAACGATGATAGTGAGTCTCCTTGGAAGATACCTCTTTGTATGTTTATTTCTGTTATGTGTTGTCCATCAGTCGCCATGTTCTCATTGTATTTTCAATAACGTGGATGATCCTGCATGGTATTTTTTTACATTTTTAAGCATTCTATTATCCATGCCTGCGGGTATCCTGTCGTACGTCTTTTTGTAGTCGATCTAATTATTATTATTATTATTATTATTATTATTATTATTATTATTATTATTATTATTATTATTATTATTACTATTATTATTATTATTATTATTATTATTATTGTTATTGTTGTTGTTGTTGTTGTTGTTGTTGTCGTCGTCGTCGTCGTCGTCGTCGTCGTCGTCGTCGTCGTCGTCGTTGTTTTCACACAGATCTCCATCGGAAACAAACACATTTAAAAGAACGCACACACACACACACACACACACACACACACACACACACACACACACACACACATATATACACACAAAAACTAGGTACGTGCAAAATGAATGCTGATTCTCAAAATGTATAAACATTTTGAGCTCTCCTTTTACTTAATAATTCACCAAAAATCAGGAAATTAACCAATTTTTATGAATCTTTCAGTATTTGTCAAATAATGATTACAAAATACAATGTATTACTTTTATTCAAATCTCAATGGAAATGTATTATTTTGTTTAAACAAAAATACTAAAGTTATGGTTTTCAGTAATAAAAATGAAATGAGATTATGCTTCTTTATGAAAATAAAGCATCGTAAATTGTAACAATTAAAAAACATTTAATTTTACAGGAACATTACAAACCCCCCCTCCTAAAGTCGGTATTAATGAATTCGATATAATTAGAAGAAAAATTAATTTTTCGAACTACCGATATCATTATTGAATTAAACATTGTTTAATAATATTTTCACATAAAAAAATATAATTTCAAAACATATTTTAACCTTTTTTATTTTAGTTACAGGTTTCGCATAATTTTTACATGCTAGATTCTAATATTTTCCTTGCTTGCATGAATGTGAAACTTTCGGCATAGCATAATTTTTATATAATCTTGAAAAATAATTTAAAAAAATCAATTAGAAGCAGGAACATAGAAAAATAATTAAATTAAAAATGGTAAAAGTTCTACAAACGATTACGATATGAATGTACGGATACACGACTGGGAAAAAAGACAAGCAGCACCCCTACCCCCTTTAACCACCTGACGTCGTTTTCAGACAGCCTTTTAACCGTCTGAGATTTTGGACTTCCGTATAATCTATGTGACGAGGACTTGGTTTGGTTTTGGTGGAACCAAACGAGAATCTCTCGCTTTTGTGGGCTAATTAAGCTATTTTTTTGTACAAACTAGGTGGTTTTTAAAAATTAATTCAATAGATTAGGACTTTTATTTACTAATTATCTTTGAAATAGACCCCAAAACTAATATTTGTCTTTCAAAGGATTTTTACAATAAATTTATTTAACTTCAAAATTTAGCTGAATTTGTTAGCTCGCTGTGAAACCATTTTTCATGTGTTTTTTTTACACAGTGATCACCACTTATCAAGGCCCGGAAGCCACTCAGGGATAAGGGTTATTGCAAGTACATTACGTTAGTGTGGAGATTTGATGAAGTGTTTACTTAAGGGGGCGGTTCATTAGGAATTTGTTAACGTTGGACTTGAACACATCCAAGTTGTAGTTCGGTGGGAAGCAGGCAAACGGAATAGAGTTCCACAGGCGTGCAGTTCTAAGAAAGAAGCTTTGTTCATGGAATCCGCGTTTTGATTTAGGCACAGATATAGAGTGGGGGAAATTTTTCACAGTGGATTCAGCTAGACGGGTGTTTTTCGTGAAAGATTGGTGACGGGGGGACCAGAGATTGGAGCTCAGACGAGCACCTGCCATGGAAATAACGATAAAACAAGGATAGGCTCGCAACGTCTCTTCTGTGGGAGAGAGGTTGCAGGGTAGAGAAAAGGGCATCCCCCACTAACCCACGAAGTCTATTTTGTACTCTGTCAAGGCAGGATAGGCTGTTTTAGCAGCTCCTGCCCAGATATGGCAGCAGTATTCCATCCTTGTTTTTTTTTTCATGAGTAAAAATATGTTTTTCCTTTTAGAAATTAACGTTAGTCTTTAATCTTTCAAATACAATCAAGAAATAGTGGTAAGCCTGCGAAAAATGATGATAAATCGGCTTCCAAAACTATGTCCCCCTATTTTTATTAGCCCATTTTTGTCTGTATTAACAAAAACACACAACCACAAATACACAGATATCCGGCTGTTATATACTTCTGGAATTCCGTTGGAAATTATTCTTCTCGGCACATCATTACCGTTTGTGCCTTTCTAGTAGATCTCTGAATAGTGTTTTTCCTTTTCGCTTATTTTCATTCTCCAAGAATGTTCATGATTATTTTCAACAGTACTAATTACTGTGATACTAAGTAACCATTGTATCAGATCATGCGCCTTTTCTTCTTGTTTCTTTGCCGGAATTGCTTGAAGCCGCTTTGCAAAGACGCCAACTTTCCTTGCAATTGATTTGATATCCCAATAAACTTGGAGGTATATATTGAAGGCGATAACTGATATATTTTAGGAAATGCTCAAGATCATATCTTGAAATTCCAGCTATAAATTACAGTCGTTTCGGAAGCGATCGAAATTATCTCGGCTTCGTTCACATAAAAATTGCATCGCGTCTTATTTTATCTCTGTGGACACATACATATGCACACATATACACGAAGATATGCACACACGCATATACACATACACACAAACACATGTACGCACATAATACATAGACACAAACATGTGAACACACACATACACACAAACATATGCACAGCAACATACCCACAAACATATGCAGAACCACATACATACATACACATATACATACATACATACATACAAACATAGACACACACATATGTGTATATGTACGCAAACACACATGCATACACATACTCAGTTTATATAATTTTATACTTATCTCCTATTTCTCATTATTTTCGGCATAGGCATATTTACAATTATAACAGAATAAATAATTGGCAAATATTTCAATATTTTGAAAAACAAAAACCTTATTATTATTGATCAAGAAGCGACTCCCTTAGTGATTATCTATTCAATTTTCTCTTCGTGTTTTTTCTCTGCATTTTTTACGTATTTTTTTATTTTTTTTATTTTTTTTATTACATTTTCACCCCAAACAAGGCAAATTGCCACTTTGGTGTAGGGGGCTACTATCAGGGGCAACAACTACTGGGGTAATATGTAGGGATTTGGGCAGCAAGGTGTCGGTTCACGTTACACTTGAACTTCTGCACGTCAGTACTGTTGGGGAAGCAGGGACCTGGAATGGAATTCCAGAGTCTTGCGGTTCTGGGGAAGAAACTATTGGAGTAAAAAGATCTTTTACATCTAGGGACCTCTACAGTGTGGGGGTGGGATCTAGTAGCCTGTCGGGTTTGTCGAGGGTGCTCGCGTCGTGGGGGCACAAGTGATTGCAGTTCATCAGAGCATTCACCACTAAAATACTTGTAGAACAGGCAGAGGGATGCAACATTTCGTCGATGGGACAGAGGCTGAAGCTTAGATGCCAGTTCAGGGCCTATCAGATTTGCGACTCTCTTTTGAACCTTGTCTAGGAGCGAGAGACTAGTAGCAGATGCACCAGCCCAGATGTGGCAGCAATACTCCATACATGGGCGAATGGTGGCCTTATAGAGGTACAGGATACTTTCGGGTGTTAGTAGTTTTCTAGCACGGTAGAGAGAGCCTACCTTTCTTGCAGCGGCCCTGGCAATGCCTTCAATGTAATTGTTCCAACTCATGTTTCCTGTGAACGTTAGGCCAAGGAGTTTGAAAGATGGACTCTCAGATAAAGGGTCGTTGGCCATTGCTATTGGTGGTAGAGAGGGTTTCTTGTAATTATTGAATGAAACTAGTTTAGTCTTGGCAGCATTGTGTTAAAGAGCATCTCTCCCCCCCTCTCTGGCTTTCTTACTCTTTCTATTTTCTCTCTGTGTGTCTCTATTAGAGAATAGAGAAAGAGAGAGGGAGAGGGAGAGAGAGAGAGAGAGAGAGAGAGAGAGAGAGAGAGAGAGAGGTGAATAACGTGGACAGTGGACACGTTTGCAAAAGAAGGGTCAGCTGACCAGATGACGTGGTATCATGTGATGAGGTTAGCTGATTCTTTCTTGGCAGTTGGGTTTTCGGGTGTTGAATAAGACAGACGGCTTTTCAGCTGTCCCCCCCCCCTGGGCTGGGGAGGACGCTGACGTGTATCATCAAACAAGCAAGGTTCACCTCCATTCTGTGTCGACCTTTGGAAGGTGAATAAAAACTATAAAACCATTTCATCGTCTTGGAGTGAATTCTTCATCCAACAGGCCAGCTCCCCTCCAAGAGACAATGAAAACCAGAGGAACAACCGACGACACATGAATAAAGGTATGTTAAAAAAATACATGCACACAAACACACACCCACGAAGACATCAAAAATAAAACCATTAGAAACTAGACGATCACGTACACGAATCTCCTTGACAAAATCTCCTTTATGACTCCCCCGAATATATAACATATTCGTTTTGGTGCTCGTGACTAAGTTCACATCATCGATGTGAAGTCGAACCTGTGTTTAAGAAATACGACGTGGAAACAGGTCCTTAAAAGGGAAAGGAGATTTTAAGACAAGAAAAAAAAAAAAAAAAAAAAACTATACAACACAATAAAATGTCTGGAAGAAAAAAAAAAGAGAAAGAACATTAGTAGAAAAAAAAAGAAATACAAATCAACAAACACACAACGATGGTCCGTTAAAACACTAAGTAATAAGGAAAAATAATAGTAAAGAGAAAAAAAAGAAAAGAAAAGAAAAAAAAATTCTGTGAGAAAAACAGTAGAATAACTTGGAAAAAAAACAGCTATAACGAAAGACAAACTGATAAAATATTGTTAATTTTGAATTAAACAGCAAGTGTAAAACAGAAGGACAGAAAGAAAGAAAAAGAAAAAGAAAATAGAACATATGACTTGTTAGCTACAACGTGTGTGTCAGAAATGAGCCTGTCACCTTACTAAAAAAAAAAAAAAAACATGTCAATCACGAAAGATTTGTTGTTAATAATAATTTTTGTTGCAATTTTGGACTGCGAAACTTCATGTGCTTTTAGTGAAAAGACAATGATCATGTCCTGTAAAATGATTTTTTTTCTTTTTCGCTGATTGTGCGATTTTTTTTCGTAGGAATTTTTTTTTGCTGACGTGGACAAAATTTTGTTGTTTGGATTTTTGTTATTAGTAAGATGGGACTTTCTGAATGCTTATAGGATATTTTTGTATTTTTTTCATTTATTTTCTTTATGTAATTGATGTGTTCTAAAATGGTATTGTGCAGGATTTTCTTACTCTGTGACATGTATTTTTTTTTCGCAGAATGGGGAGGTGGAATCTTGCTTGTGGGGTCTATGGAAAGAAGGATTAATAAAAGAAAAAATGTGTTTTTAATTAATTAAATAGTAATAATAAAATAGGGAGAAAGAAATAAGATTTAAACAGTGTAATAAATGATTTAAAAAAAAAAAGTTTCGGAAGAGTCAAAGGTTCAGTCGGTATTAATTTCAATTTTCGAAAAGTAGAATAAATGTTCTATTCGACATGAGTGACGTTTTGACCACATAAGTAAGGTAAAAAAAAAAAAAAAAAAAAGGATAAATATAGGGTTAAATAAACTATATGAAGAAATGAAAGAAAAAAGTGGGGCGTGAATGGAATTTAATTTCTGTGGCAAGCATGTTAGAATTTTGGAGAGGTGTTGAATTACATGGGTAGTTATTAATTTCATTATTCTGGGGAAATGATTCGAATTTTATTTTTTTTTTATCGTGATTTCTGTTGATTTCGAGTAGAATCAACATGGAGCAAGTTTGAGTACTTGATGTGTGGAAATCCGATGTTTTCCGTGAAGCTATGTGTCTTCAAGGCAGGTTGCGCTTACCGACTTTGGAAAAAAAAAAGAAAGTTTTTTCTGACATAGCAGTGAACGGAATGTATTCTGTCCAGCGTGAGCGGATCTAGTTGTAATCAACTTCAGGGAGCAAATGAAATGCCCTCTGACATGGTGTAAGGGGCAGAGGGGGTGCAATGGCTGACGTGGCCATTATGTTACGAATCGCTCAAGAGAAGATGAATGAAATATGTATGCAAGTACTTAGGAAAATAAAATGTTACCATATTGTGAATTAAAGGTACCCAAATTAAAAAAAAACCATGCTGGGTGAATTTAATTGGTATTATTAAATTAAATTATTTTGGAATAGATTTGGTTGGTTTAGTTATATTTTAGGGACGTTTAGCGCGTAGTTGCATTTTTTTTCATGAGAATTACAAGGCGATTAGGCTGTAGAAAGCAGTTTTTTCTGTTGTTTTATTTTTTTTTTATAAGCCACGGTATTGTCACAAATTAGAAAATTTGGCAGGGGAAATACTATTTTAGAGTAATGAGAACCCTGTTAAAACAATACTAGTGGTTCCAGTGAGTTGGAAGATGCCACGTAGGCCCAAGCAACGGCAATAAGTCTTGTCCAACAAAAGTCTGGCGTGCGAGGTCGCGATAATTCCTCAGGGTACGGAGCGACTGGACAGTCGGTACCAAGCCTAATCACGGGGAGATAGAAGAAAGGGAAAGATGCAGATTACGTAAGGGACAAGATAGAGCCTTATTATTTTTTTATTTTTTTAGAGGAATGTGTGAGGGATATCTGGGTTGGAATCTTGGGACTTGCTGGGAATGCGGAAAAATCACAAAGGGAAAACTACTTAGTTAGAAATCGATGGCGCATTAGTAAGGGAGTGATGATTCCGTATCTTGTCGGGTTCCAGGAACTCAAACAGGCTCCGAGTGAATCAGTGTGAAGGCGTATCTTGACTTAGACCAACCAAGGGAGTTAGTAGAAGAGCTTTGTGAAGTCCCGAAGTAGTAGATTGAATAGAACAAAGCTCCAGTAATAGGACCACTCAGAGAAAGACGTCAGGGCATTACAGTAAAGGAAAAAAAAACTGGGACTTAGGCCTATGCTGAAAGTCGAGAACGCGAGTGGGATGGTTGGGTCGGTAGAGCATCAGACTTTTAATCTGAGGGTCTGGGGTTCGAGTCCCCATGCGATAAAGCTACCACCAACATGGAGCATCCGACGTTCTGGTCGTAAATGCGATATGCTGGCCCCATTTCGAAAAATTGGTCGAAAATGGAGTCTCCATTTGTTTGGCCAAGTGGTCCAAATAAAGAGCAGAGTCAGTGGAAAATATCCAACAATGCGACCGCCTAGACCAGATGTATATCTGCAAAGCTGTATCTTTGTCTAACTTGGAAGCAAGTTAATGTCTCGGAGGGACTTTTGAGAAGCAGCAGAAGGGTTGATAGTGTTGTAGAAGTATACTGGTGCCTGATCTTTCTTGGAAAAGGGGTGAGTCCGGAAAGTGAAAAAATAAAGATGTACTTCGGACATAATTATTTTTTTTAGTTAGTTAGTTATTAAAAATGTATGGCTTGCCATACATTTTGATAAAAAAGGGGTGGAGGAATGTTAAAGAGCATCTCTCCCCCCCTCTCTGGCTTTCTTACTCTTTCTATTTTCTCTCTGTGTGTCTCTATTAGAGAATAGAGAAAGAGAGAGGGAGAGGGAGAGAGAGAGAGAGAGAGAGGTGAATAACGTGGACAGTGGACACGTTTGCAAAAGAAGGGTCAGCTGACCAGATGACGTGGTATCATGTGATGAGGTTAGCTGATTCTTTCTTGGCAGTTGGGTTTTCGGGTGTTGAATAAGACAGACGGCTTTTCAGCTGTCCCCCCCTGGGCTGGGGAGGACGCTGACGTGTATCATCAAACAAGCAAGGTTCACCTCCATTCTGTGTCGACCTTTGGAAGGTGAATAAAAACTATAAAACCATTTCATCGTCTTGGAGTGAATTCTTCATCCAACAGGCCAGCTCCCCCCCAAGAGACAATGAAAACCAGAGGAACAACCGACGACACATGAATAAAGGTATGTTAAAAAAATACATGCACACAAACACACACCCACGAAGACATCAAAAATAAAACCATTAGAAACTAGACGATCACGTACACGAATCTCCTTGACAAAATCTCCTTTATGACTCCCCCGAATATATAACAATTGAACGCGACCAACCACTTTTGTCCCCATTCCACTACAGATTGGAGGTCTTCCTCTAGTGTTTCTGCCATTTCTTTAGAAATGTGTTCATTCGTCTTCCTGTCGTGTCTGCCATAGAGTGTAGTGTCATCAGCATATATACCCATCTCAGAGGCAATGTTGTCGGGGAGGTCATTTATGAATATCAGGAACAATAGATGTCCAAGGATAGAACCCTGGGGCACTCCCGCATTTATATCATATTGTTTAGATGTGCGACCGTCGAGGACTACCTGGATTTTTCTCTTATCTAAGAAGGATTTAATTATGTTAAGTATTCTACCAGTGATACCGTAAGATCTAATCTTCCTGAGGAGACCCTCATGCCATACCCTGTCAAAAGCCTTAGATATATCTAGAGCTACCGCTCTGCCTTCCCCCGCTTTGTCCAGTGATTGGTATATACGTTCAGAGATCACGGTGAGGATGTCTGCTGTGGAACGGGCTTGTCTAAATCCATATTGTTTGTCAGTCAGTAGTTTAGCATCTGTAAGATGATGGACTAGAGCATGGTTAATTATGGTCTCAAATATTTTGGCAAAAAGTGGGAGGAGGCTAATGGGGCGATAATTTGATGGGTCTGTCCTTTCGCCAGAATTCTTGAATACTGGTACAACAGAAGCAGTTTTCCAACAGCCCGGAAAGCAAGCTTCATTAAGACATTTGTTGTAGAGTTTGGAGAGAACTGGAGCTACTTCGGCTGAGCACTTTTTTAATAGCACAGCTGGGATAAGATCGGGTCCACATGCTTTTGAGGTGTCAAGGTTTTTTATGATAGCATGCACCTGAGCAGGGGTGGTTTTCAGATCGTCTAGTGTGGCGTCTGTCCGCATAGGAAAGTCAGGTAGGGGGTGGTTGGAAGGGTCCAGTGTGGAGTTTGAGGCAAACCGACTGGCAAGCATGTTAGCCTTGTCGGTTGCTGAGGAGACAACCTCGTGATTGTTGGTTAGTGGGGGAATTGTTGATTGCCCATTATTTACTACACTGTTGTAGATTTTCCAGAAGTCTCGAGTTCCTAGTTTTTGTGCTTCGATGCGCTTTTTAGTGGTTTCCGTAAATTCTCTCTTAGCTGTCGCTATTTCTTTCTTAACGTTATTTCTAGCTTCTATATACTTCAGTCTGTTTGAACTGGACTTATGTCGGTTAAACCTACGGTATGCATGCTGCTTTTGAGTAATGGCAGTTGCACAAGTCGACGTAAACCATTGGGGAGAGTGGGGCTTACTATAAAATTTCCGCATGGGAACATGCGCTTCGATTGCAGTTTTGAACCAGTCAGTGGTCTCGTTTGCACACTGTTCAGCAGGGAGAGAGAAAATATTTTTCCATGGAGCATCTCTAATTAGTTCCCTGATGGCTTCCCAGTCAGCCTTATTATAATATCTCGTTGTTTTGAGCACTGGCTCTTCAGTTTTGGGACTAGAGTTTAGGGCGATTTCAACCATTATCACTGCATGATCAACGTTCCCGAGTGGGCTGTGGGCCTTCGCTATGCAGTCATCGGGAACTGTGGTCAAAAACAGATCTAGAAGTGATGCGTGTTGTTCTTCCTGGTCAGGGAAACGGGTTGGAAACGTAACAATTTGTGATAGGGAGTGAGATATAGCGAAGCTATGGGTTGTGCTGCCCGCTGCATCTGTGTGAGTAGAGAATCCAAGCCAGTTTTTGTGGTGGACATTAAAGTCACCAAACACATGTATTTGTGCGCTAGTGTCGAGGGACAGTGCCGTGTCTATGCTGTCAGATACTTTGTTTATTATGGAGCAGTCCTGAGTCGAGGGAGAGCGGTAGAGAAAATAATAGTAGCTAATACTGTGTTGCACGTTTAGTCTAAAGCACATAAAGGCTTGATCATCTGTTTCTAGGTTTGTTTCTCTAGTCAAGGGAAGGGTATTACGAATGTAAACTCCAAGTCCGTGCATATGTCTGTCAGAGTCCTTACGGCAGAGTGGGAGATATCCAGGCATGTTAAAGTGGTTAGAGGGAATGGAGGAGTGTAGGTTAGTCTCACTTAGTGCTAAGATATCCGGGGTATTTGTTAAGAGAAATGCTTCAACATCAGCTAAGTTAGTTCTAAGCCCACGGATATTTGTGAATGAGAGCCTCAAGGGAGGAGGCAAGTTGAATTTGTTTGTCCCTAATCCTGGTTTAAGCTTATTTTTAGATTGTACTGTCGTCATATTTTTTTTTTAAGAGTTTCGGTAAGGGGGAGCTAAACAAGAGGTTATGCGGAGCTTCAGACATGCATCACAAGTAGACCATCAGCTGACCTTTCTCCAATTAGGATTGTGGCCTCAGGAAAGCCCACCGGGGATGAGTGCAGGGTCCCTTTCCATGCGCGTCATGGCACTGCAAACAACCCGATATTATTCAACTGTTGATGGAGCAGCCGCTCTAAGCGCTACCAAAGAGTTAGGGCTCCTGTACTACCAGTCGGGAACAGCAGCCAGGAACTGTCAATCCGGTACCCTCAACCCTTTAGAAGAAGGTCAACCCAATCTAACCGCTCAGGCATATCTTATACTCAAGCACTCCCAAATGTTCAGTTATAGGGGTGGGGCATGCTGGGAATGGGGAAGAACGGCGTTCATTGCCCTAGCCAGGAAACAAGATCTACCGCTGGGTGTTTCTGTCGAATCACTGAGATAGTGTCTCTGCGCTTGACTAATAGGCAAAGAAGGAGTATGGAAGCCGGGCGATAGACAGAGCCTATCTACTCCTTAAGCAATTTAGGTTTGCAAACCGGTGAATTTGTTTGAGTCACCAGCTCTAGGAAGGTTGTCATCCAAGACTGAAGAGGCCTCTCTCCCCTTTGGTTTAGTTTCAGAGTTTTCCTTCTCCTAGACGGATGATCTGGGAAGACCTACTGGGTCCGTCAGCCCTGAGAGGGTTTTCTCCGCGCCTAGGTTCTAATCCAGGTATTTCTGCGACCCCGCGTTGTTAGTGTTACTGGGTTAGTTTGTTGGGGATTATATCTACTGATTAGTTACACTCCTCAAAGTGATTTAGGGACATGCTATTTACTTGTTAATGGATAAAGGGGGTGGGTGAAGTTCATGCAGTGTAAGCATCTATGTTTGTAAGAGGGCTTGTTAGGGAGGAGATAATGTGATTTTAGACGTACCCTTTTTTTTTTTTATTAATGTTAGCTTAGGTCTAGTATAGTGTTACAGTATGAGTAGGTATTAAGAATTGAGCTACGAGTTGTGCCCGAGCTATTTTAGATGATAGGATGGTTAAGATGTAAGTGCAATATAGCATGGATAAGACAGCAAGTATTGAGTCATGCGTAATTAGGTGAATAGATATATATGGGCAGGTTTTCAGTAGGTGCGAATAGAGTTGGAGTTGTAGGTATTTTTTAGTAAGAGTCATGGGGCGTTTTGCATAACAAGGAGTGTCGTTTCAATAACGTAATTAATCGTTGCAAAACTCGAGACAGTTGTGTAGTGCATATCGCTTTGTTTCTGGGTACTTTGGCTGTTAAGTACCTGCCTTTGTGTGCATAGGCTGTTAAGTCCCTTACTGGATAGGAATGAGCTGTAATGCATGCCTTAGAGGTAGAAATGTATAGATGTTTAGTGATGGTTATTAAAACAGTTTGCATGTGAGGGATTAGGGGCTGGAAGTTAGCGATTCAACTACAGATGCGGAGCAATGTGGGAGTTTAGTGGCGGATAGGTTGGAAGGAGTAGATTGTTAGCGTTCAAGAGAAGAGGGGTTATTTATTTACAGATGGATTTCCATTAGGATTTTTGAGTTACAGGTAAGGTTTAGTCTGAAGAAGGGAGGAAATTTTTTTTTTTTATTTTTTTTTTTTATGCATGCAGGTAAGACAAACGCAATCGTCTTGGAGGTAAAATGTATAGGATTTCGTAGCTAGCTATTAGGTTTTTCCCTCCCAGTTATAGGGACAGCTAATTAATGGGATTTGGAATTGTAGTCATTAAGGTCAGGCGCAGAGTGTTGCATCTATTCAGAAAATTAGCCCTAGTATCACAGCTGGGATTATGTATATTGCAGTTAAAAATATAGTGCCAGTCAAATTATGAGCCACGTGCAGTGGTTTGGTATGGTATGGGTATCATGGAGGACACTTACATACAAGCAAGCGTACGGTGATTGCATATATTAAGTATACTACTTAAATAAAGTTCTTCTGTCTTCTATAGTATAAAGAAAGGTGGTCCTAGCTCTGTTCTATATTCTTGCATAGGCTATTCGTTTTCGAGTAGAGTTCTTCTGACCTTAAAAACGGCTCGCGTGGGACTAAGTGTTAGAGACCATTTTTACGCATATGTAATTAAAATGCATTAAATAAATACATTTAAAGAGAAGGTATACACAGTTGGTAAAAGCAAAAAGAGAAATAAATAAACAAGGTGAATAAATTATTCGTTTGGTTAATTTTTGTATACTTTTATCGATTTAAATTGAAAGAGTTTAAATTCGATTTTTTCATGGAAAAAATAAAATATCTTGGTCAAGCATCCGTGGAGTAGCGGATAAAGCACTTTGTAAGGTTTCACTCTTCTGAAGGTTGAAGGTTTAAATCTCAGTGCTGGCGACACTCAAAACTGCAATTGCGAATTACTCCCGACTTCTAACCAATCATGATTGAACAAGAGAATGCAATCCTCGTGGATTGAATAATGGGACTCATTTGAAATTCCATACAGAATCCCGAGTTTGACAAAAGATTCTTGAATATTACAGAAAATTTCCTGATTTCGACAAGATACAGCTGAAGAAGGCCGGAGTTTACATCGATCGAAACATTGTGGAAATAACATTCCAGATGAGAACAGTAGACAGCCGAATCCAAATTATACGAATAATCAATCCTCATCTTAAAAAATTCAGAAACGTAATATATTGCTCAAATTATAGACAAAACTGATAGTACTATAAAAATATACCAGGTGCGAAAAACTTATCACTACAAAGTTTTCTAGAATCAGTAATTATAATGTGTTCATTAGAAACAGCCACGAGTGGTGAGCTCGACTAAATGATTTATTAAAAAATAAAAATGATTCTAGAGAGCAGAATGTCAGGATTGAAAAAAAAAATCCAGAATTAGTGGCAATCTTGGCCTTTTGTCCAAGATCTAAGTGTAGTATCTGTTCCGGAAGATGCTGCAAGCAAAGACTAGCTATGACTAGCAAAGACCATATGTGGGGGTAACCCCACATATCTGACCTTGGTCACTGAAGGGGCAACCCTTCATACCAACAGTTTCTAATCCGGCTCCCACTTCCCTCCTCTCGGGAGCTGGATCCCCCTTTCCCTCCCCTTCCCTCTATCTCCACATTAGAAAACGGCCTCCTGCCTAATTTGCTCAGTGGGGAAGCAAATAAATACACAACTTGGCCTTTTGTCCAAGATCAAAGTGTAGTATCTGTTCCGGCAGATACTACACTTAAGATAATTTGTACCAGTCAATGGAGGGGAAACCCTCTATACTGGGACAATTATTATTTTTGGTAACCAGAGTGACCCCTTTTAGGGGAGCTGGTTTTTACCTCACATTAAAAATCGGCCTTGTGCCTAATTTGCTCGGTGGGGGAGCAAATAAATACCATCTGTTCCGGCAGATACTACACTTAAGATAATTTGTACCAGTCAATGGAGGGGAAACCCTCTATACTGGGACAATTATTATTTTTGGTAACCAGAGTGACCCCTTTTAGGGGAGCTGGTTTTTACCTCACATTAAAAACGGCCTTGTGCCTAATTTGCTCAGTGGGGGAGCAAATAAATACCATCTGTTCCGGCAGATACTGCACTTAAGATAATTTGTACCAGTCAATGGAGGGGAAACCCTCTATACTGGGACAATTATTATTTTTGGTAACCAGAGTGACCCCTTTTAGGGGAGCTGGTTTTTACCTCACATTAAAAACGGCCTTGTGCCTAATTTGCTCAGTGGGGGAGCAAATAAATACCATCTGTTCCGGCAGATACTGCAAGCTATGACTAGCTATGACTAGCAAAGACCAGATGTGGGGGCAACCCCACATGCCTGACCTTTAACCGGCTCCCATTTCCCACCTCTCGGGAGCTGGTCCCCTTTTTCCCTTCCCACTCCCTTCATTCCTCACATTAAAAATCGGCCTTGTGCCTAATTTGCTCGGTGGGGGAGCAAATAAATACCATCTGTTCCGGCAGATACTGCAAGCTATGACTAGCTATGACTAGCAAAGACCAGATGTGGGGGCAACCCCACATGCCTGACCTTTAACCAGCTCCCATTTCCCACCTCTCGGGAGCTGGTCCCCTTTTTCCCTTCCCCCTCCCTTCACTCCTCACATTAAAAATTGGCCTTGTGCCTAATTTGCTCGGTGGGGGAGCAAATAAATACCATCTGTTCCGGCAGATGCTGCAGTTAAGATAATTTGTACCAGTCAATGGAGGGGAAACCCTCTCTACTGGGACAATTATTATTTTTGGTAACCAGAGTGCCCCTTTTTTCCTACTTTTAGGGGAGCTGGTTTTTACCTCACATTAAAAACGGCCTTGTGCCTAATTTGCTCAGTGGGGGAGCAAATAAATACCATCTGTTCCGGCAGATACTGCAAGCAAAGACCATATGTGGGGGCAACGCCACATATAAGACCTTGGTCAATGTAGGGGCAACCCTTCATACCAATTGTCACTATCCAGCTCCCCTACTCCCCAGGGAGTTGGTCCCCATTTCCCCTTCACTCGTCACATTAAAAATCGGCCTTGTGCCTAATTTGCTCGGTGGGGGAGAAATAAATACTATCTGTTCCGGCAGCTACTGCAAGCTTTGACTAGCTATGACTAGCAAAGACCAGATGTGGGGGCAACCCCACATGCCTGACCTTTAACCAGCTCCCATTTCCCACCTCTCGGGAGCTGGTCCCCTTTTCCCTTCCCCCTCCCTTCACTCCTCACATTAAAAATTGGCCTTGTGCCTAATTTGCTCGGTGGGGGAGCAAATAAATACCATCTGTTCCGGCAGATACTGCAAGCAAAGACCATATGTGGGGGCAACCCCATATATAAGACCTTGGTCAATGTAGGGGCAACCCTTCATACCAATTGTCATTATCCAGCTCCCCTACTCCCCGGGGAGTTGGTCCCCATTTCCCCTTCACTCCTCACATTAAAAACCGGCCTTGTGCCTAATTTGCTCGGTGGGGGAGCAAATAAATACAATCTGTTCCGGCAGATACTGCAAGCAAAGACCATATGTGGGGGAAACTCCACATATAAGACCTTGGTCAATATAGGGGCAACCCTTCATACCAATTGTCACTATCCAGCTCCCCTACTCCCCGGGGAGTTAGTCCCCATTTCGCCTTCACTCCTCACATTAAAAATCGGCCTTGTGCCTAATTTGCTCGGTGGGGGAGCAAATAAATACCATCTGTGCCGGCAGATACTGCAAGCTTTGACTAGCTATGACTAGCAAAGACCATATGTGGGGGCAACCCCACATGACTGACCTTTAATCAGATCCCATTTCCCACCTCTCTGGAGCTGGTCCCTTTTTTCCCTTCCCCCTCCCTTCACTCCTCACATTAAAAATCGGCCTTGTGCCTAATTTGCTCGGTGGGGGAGCAAATAAATACCATCTGTTCCGGCAGATACTGCAAGCAAAGACCAGATGTGGGGGCAACCCCACATACCTGACCTTTAACCAGCTCCCATTTCCCACCTCTCGGGAGCTGGTCCCCTTTTTCCCTTCCCCCTCCCTTCACTCCTCACATTAAAAATTGGCCTTGTGCCTAATTTGCTCGGTGGGGGAGCAAATAAATACCATCTGTTCCGGCAGATACTGCAAGCAAAGACCATATGTGGGGGCAACCCCACATACCTGACCTTTAACCAGCTCACATTTCCCACCTCTCGGGAGCTGGTCCCCTTTTTCCCTTCCCCCTCCCTTCACTCCTCACATTAAAAATTGGCGTTGTGCCTAATTTGCTCGGTGGGGGAGCAAATAAATACCATCTGTTCCGGCAGATGCTGCAAGCAAAGACCAGCTATGACTAGCAAAGACCATATGTGGGGGTAGCCCCACATATCTGAACTTGGTCAATGTAAATATCACCCTACAGACCACAGTTACTATCCAGCTCCCATTTCCCACCTCTCGGGAGCTGGATCCCCCTTTCCCTTCCCCTCCCTCTCTCTCCACATTACAAAACGGCCTTGTGCCTAATTTGCTCAGTGGGGAAGCAAATAAATCCAAACTTGGCCTTTTGTCCAAGATCAAAGTGTAGGATCTGTTCCGGCAGATACTGCAAGCAAAGACCAGATGTGGGGGCAACCCCACATATCTGACCTTTAACCAGCTCCCATTTCCCACCTCTCGGGAGCGGGACCCCTTTTTCCCTTCCACCTCCCTTCACTCCTCACATTAAAACTTGGCCTTGTGCCTAATTTGCTCGGTGGGGGAGCAAATAAATACTATCTGTTCCGGCGGATACTGCAAGAAAAGACCATATGTGGGGGAAACCCCACATATAAGACCTTGGTCAATGTAGGGGCAACCCTTCATACCAATTGTCACTATCCAGCTCCCCTACTCCCCGGGGAGTTGGTCCCCATTTCCCCTTTCAGCTCTCACTTTTAAAATAGGCCCTGTGCCCAATTTGCTCGGTGGGGGAGCAAATAAATACCATCTGTTCTTCAGATGCTGCACTTCCATTTCTTGTTCTCTTTCAGTGGAGAGCAGTCCTTCACGACTGAGGCAATTTTTTTTATTTTTGTACCTTTTCTCCACGTTGAAAAACGACCGTGAGCTTCCGATAAAATTTTCAGAAATAAAAGAAAAGTATTATGCAACGATAATAAAAAAATACTGTCAACTCTCATGATTGTATTCAATCTGTGATGAAGTACGACGATCAAGTGTATTTATGTGACGATCAAGTGTATTTATGTGCAGGATGGACGTCAAGGATGCATTATTTCGTGCGGCTGGGAAAACCTGATAAAATTAAATAGCAGTCTTTGTTCAAATTGAAACATAAATATATCAAATATTGGTCGGGCTTTGTTTTCGGAGATTAGTAAATGAATCAGACAATTATTGTTGGTATTCGTTTCCCCAATATCTTTCTAGTTAGAATTATATCTAGAAAAAACATTGGGAGGGATTGTGTGAAGGTTGCCAGCATCTTCTGTTCACACAACGTGATACAAAACCATGAACAGAATTATTCCTGACTGCTTCCGTATTGCATCAGTACCTGCTTTCCATGAACTCACGTTAACCTAATCGGAGGGGGCGTACGTAAGTTCTTTGACGATGCTCAAGGGTCTTTCACAGATTAGCGGAAAGGGAAGTGGCACCTTACTTTTCCACAGTCGTGCTGCCCCGCCACATTATACAGAGCCTAGTATTCCCAAATGGTCACCCATCTGGTTCTGGCCAAGCTCATCGTTGCTTAACTTCGGTGATCTGACTTAAACCGATGTGTGAACGTGATTATCCCGTATATACTGAACCGATATTTAAAGTAATTAGTTTAAGACTTACAAACTAAATGTGAACATTAATTGCGTCCAATATTTATTTCTGAGTATTTTCAAGACATTTTATATCGCTAGCATTCTGATTTGGATGGTTAAATATGGAAGAGAGGCACTGGAGACAAAGAAAAAAGATAGCGGTGGTCATTAGAAAGAAAGACTTGCTCAAATCAACGCACAGCAATAGACATTTTATGTTTATTCTGTTTATTCACTGATGACCGATCGATAGTTTCATCCTCACACGACACTATCAGACAAATCATCCTTTTTTATACCCCCCCCAACTTCTTTATATTTTCTGGATGAGAGACTTCCGCCACCTGTCCGCTGAAATGAACCCAAATGTTAAATTTAGAACGATCATGTCATTCGCGATCTTCTAACCGGCGGCTGTCCGTGGTGGTCTTTCCCGAGAGCTCGGCCCAGCCTTCGTTCTGAAACTGTTTCCTGATTTTATTCTTGTCTTTCAAGACAGATCAATAATCAATAAGAGGCTTAGGAAAAAGAATGTCCAAGTTTGTCAGACTCCCACTTATCAGAGCTTATTTTAATGGCGGCAGAAAATACACCGAGCAAATCACAAATGATACATTATGAGTCGAAAGGAAATGGTTGCGTGCGTATAACGATTCATAACCACCTGTGCATATATGTGCGTGGACGTCTCTCCAACGAACGAAAGATGTACTTGGTCAACTATAAGTCTGCTTCCTATTATTCTTTCTCTCTCTTTCGCTTTCTCTTTCTCACTCCCTTTTTCACTGTCTGTCTGTCTGTCTGTCTGTCTCTCTCTCTCTATATATATATATATATAGCTTAATGCGTAAGAGGAAAAGAGAGAGTTCAATTCCACAAGAGGAGACTTATCTGGATAATGCTAAGCTCAACAATTATTATTGGAGCTTATACAATAGGTTGGAGGATAGGATGTCAATGTATATCCCCCAACCGCACCCTTATAACACACTCCCTACATCATAACAGAAGAAACTTAAAAATGTTGCCGCGTATTACCTAATCAATTTACCCCCCCCCCAATAAAAATAAAAAAATTATAGGCGATTTTATAGCCGCTATTTGCCGTTTATATTATTTATATTACTACTGTGTGGGGGTGGGATTTAGCTGTCTGTCGGGTTTGTCGAGGGCGTCTACGTCGTAGAGGCACAAGTGTCCGCAGTTCGCCAGAGCATTCACCATTAAAATACTTGTAGAGCAGACAGAGGGATGCAACATTTCGTCGACGGGACAGAGACTGAAGCTTAGATGCCAATTGAAGGCCTATCAGATTGGTGACTCTCTTTTGAACCTTGTCTAGGAGCGAGAGACAAGTAGCAGATGCACCATCCTCAATGTGACAGCAATACTCCATACATGGGCAAATGGTGGCCTTATAGAGGTACAGGATACTTTCGGGTGTTAGTAGTTTTTTAGCGCGGTAGAGAGTCTACCTTCTTCGCAGCGGCCCTGGCAATGCTTTCAATGTAATTGTTCCAACTCATGTTTTCTGTGAACGTTAGGCCAAGGAGTTTAAAAGATGTACTTTCAGATAAAGAGTCTTTGGCCGTTTCTATTGGTAGTAGAGAAGATTCTTGTAGTTATTGAAGGAAACAAGTTTAGTCTTGGCAGCATTGAATGTCCCCATTTATGTCCCCATTCCACTACAGATTGGAGGTCATCCTCTAGTGTTTTTGTCATTCCTTTAGATATATGTTCATTTTTTCCCTGTAATGCCTGTTATAGAGTGTGGTGTCATCAGCATATATACCCATCTCACAGGCAATTTTGTCGGGGAGGTCATTAATAAATATTAGGAATAAAAGAGGTCCAAGAGTAGACCCTTGAGGCACTTTCGCATTTATATCATATTGTAGAGATCCCTCAATGTAAAAGATCTGTCTACTCCAGTAGTTTCTTCCCCAGAACCGCTAGACTCTGAAATTCCATTCCAGGTCCCTGCTTCCCCAACTGTACTGACATGCAGAAGTTCAAGTGTAACGTGAACCGACATCTTGCTGCCTAAATCCCAACATAGTGCCCTTAGATGCTTTAAAATTCAGTTCTTTCGCCAGAATTCTTGAAAACTGGTACCACACAAGCAGTTTTCCAGCAGTCAGGAAAGCAAGATTCATTAAGGCATTTGTTGTAAAGTTTGTAGAGAACCGGAGCTACATCGGCGGAGCACTTTTTTAATAGCACAGCTGGGATGAGGTCAGGTCCACATGCTTTTGCAGTGTCAAGATTTTTTATGATAGCATGCACCTGAGAAGGGGTGATTTTCAGATCGTCTAGTGTGGCGTCTGTCCGCAAAGGAAAGTCCGGGAAAGGGTGGTTAGCAGAGTCCAGCGTGGAGTTTGAGGCAAACCGACTGGCATGCATGTTAGCCTTTTCGGTTGCTAAGCAAACAACTTCGTGATTGTTGGTTAGTGGGTGAATTGTTGATTGCCCATTATTTACTACTCTGTTGTAGATTTTCCAGAAGTCACGCGTTCCTAATTTCTTTGCTTCGATGCGGATTTTTGGTGGTTTCAGTAAATTCTCTCTTAGCTGTCACTATTTCTTCCTTACAGTTATTTCTAGCTTTTATATACTTCTGTCTGTTTGAACTGAGCTCATGTCGGTTAAATTTGTGGTACGCATGCTACCTTTGCGCGATGGAAGCTGCACAAGTAGAAATAAACCATTGGGAAGAGTGCGGCTTGCTATAAAACATTTTTATTGATAGCGTTTCTATTGTTAAAACTTTGTTACATTAAATAAAGTAGTTGAAAGCACATTTTTTATTACAATTAATCAGAAGTGATTTTTCCAGCGCATTGTTGTAATTAATCACAAATGACTTTGTTATAGCATTATCTTAATGTTAAAACTTTGTTACTTTAAATAAAGTACTTGAATAAAAAAGCATTTCTATTACTATTATTTAGAAGTGACTTTTCCAGTGCAATTTTTAAATGTTAAAACTTTATTACATTAAATAAAGTAGTTGAAAAATATTTTTCATTACAATTAGTCAGAAGTGACATTTCCAGGGCATTTTTGTAATTAATAAGTGACTTTTCCAGGATAAGTTAGTTATCGCCAGGTAGTGTCTGATCGGTACAGATCGCAATACTAATAAGTAAATTATCACCAGCCAGTGTCTTGTTGATGCAGATCACAATACTAATAAGTTACTTATCATCAGCCAGTGTTTGGTCGGTGCAGATTACAATAATAAGTGAGTTATCACCAGCGTTTTGTCCGCTCAGACCACAATATTAATACGCTAATTATCGCCAGCCATTTTTATGTCTACGATATCATAAAAAAACTTAGACAACTCCAAGACGTGTCATCCCCGTTATACTAATTAAGAAATGGTTTGTTTCCATGATATTTAGAAGATGGCCTCTATAGTACCAGTGTACAACACTCTGGAGAAAGGACCGACCCTCTCAATGAACAGCCTATTAGTCTCTTCCCCCTATCCGTTAAAATCTTTGAGACGCTAATTAATCAAACATTAGTCCACCACCTTGCAAAAGCTAATCTTTCTGACAAACAGTACGGATTTACGCAATATCGTTCTACTGCAGATATTTTAACAGTCATCTCTGAATGTTTATACCATGCACTAGATAAGGCCGGTGAAGTATGTAATTCGTTTGTTTGCTTGACTGTTGCTAATGTGTAAGAATGTGTGTGTGAAAGGAAGAAAAATGGTATTGAATCATTATTCTTTTCGCCTTCCATTCCTTCGGCCAAAGGTATAGAGAATACGTTATTGATGTTCTGTTCAAGGTGCGGTTGGCTTGAGAATCCTTGTGAAAATTGTGTTGATCAGATCTTCTAAAAGTTCTAAGCTCGCTTGTTACGTTTGTCATTTGAAACGTGCCGGCAAACAGAAACGGATTACTACTCATTAAAAAAACAAGGTAAACCAAAGTACACATATACACAATACCACGCTGCCAAATACTTAAATACATACTATGAGCATATTCACTCATGACTACTACTCCAACACAAAATACAAATACAAGTGCAAATGAACATTTTCGTTATTGAAAGTAACTTTCATATTCTCATCTCTTGTATAAAATATTTTCTTATAAAAATGTTTTTTTTTCAAATTTTTACAAAACATTTTTACAATTTTTATTTAGCACTAACTAACTGGCGACCTATTCATCATATTCCCGTTTTTATTTAATCTTTCATTCGCCAATGTAATTGGAAATTATGGAAACGGGGAACCATTGTTCTATCATTAATTAATGTATTTACATATGACACGTGGTTGATGTGCCATCTAACCGATACAAAGACTTCCGGCTGACAAGTAGGTTTAGAAAAAGAAAGACATGAGTCTATGCTTCTCTTGTTATGTTGTTAGTCTACCGGAAAACACCGGAAAGAATAATCGAAGATTATTATGAATTTATGAATTTATGATAATCAGTGATCATTATCAATTTAGAAATTGTATTTCGCAAATGCTATTTTAGGAATGTTGAAATCTTGATTGTAATTGTTATTGGAATCAAAGTCAGAAATATTATTTATAGTTAGAGTTGAGGTTAACAAAACAATTCTGTAAGCAATTTGAAAATCTATGAACCAAGTCAGCTGGCAACCACGTGAATCTATATTCACATGTTTGTGAATGTGATGAGTGACGTCATAGGAATTAAATTAATGTAATATAGAGTTAACTTTTGGGAATCAGAGATTTGAAGCGAGAGAGAGAGAGCAGACGTAGAAGGATCGAATCAGACGGTGATGGCTCACAGTAGAGGGGATCAGAATGCGTTAGTTTAGGACCAGCGGCAGCGTTCCAATGGGGAAACATCGGAAATAAAAGTTGCAGAAAAGACAACCCGAAATGTGTTAATCTATTGGGATTGAACCTTGTTTGCAGCTCTTCCGGAAATTCGCCAAACAAGATCAACCTGTACCAAGCTTTTATTTGTGGCTTTTGTTAAAATGTATCTGTTGTTAAAATGTATCTGTTGTTAAAATGTATCTGTTGTTAAAATGTATCTGTTGTATAATGTATCTCTTGTTAAATGTATCTGTTGCTAAAATATATCTTTTGCTAAAATGTATCTGTTGTTAAAATGTATCTGTTGTTAAAATATATCTGTTGCTAAAATGTATCTTTTGCTAAAATGTATCTGTTGTTAAAATGTATCTGTTGTTAAAATGTATCTGTTGTATAATGTATCTGTTTTAAAATGTATCTGTTGTAAAAATGTATCTGTTGCTAAAATGTATCTGCTGTTAAAATATATCTGTTGTTAAAATGTATCTTTTGTTAAAATGTATATGTTGTTAAAATGTATCTGTTGTTAAAATGTATCTGTTGTGAAAATGTACCTGCTGTAAAATGTATCTGTTGCTAAAATGTATCTTTGCTGAAATGTACATGTTGCTAAAATATATTCGTTGTTAAAATATATCTGTTGCTGAAATGAATCTGTTGTTAAAATGTATCTGTTGCTAAAATGTATATGTTGTTAAAATGTATATGTAGTTAAAATATATCTGTTGTTAAAATGTACCTGCTGTAAAATGTATCTGTTGGTAAAATGTATCTGTTGCTAAAATGTATCTGTTGTTAAAATGTATCTGTTGTTAAAATATATCTTTTGCTGTAATGTATATGTTGCTAAAATGTATCTGTTGTTAAAATGTATACGGTGCTAAATGTATCTGTTGTTAAAATATATCTGTTGCTAAAATGTATCTGTTGTCAAAATGAATCTGTTGCTAAAATGTATATGTTGTTAAGATATATCTGTTGCTAAAATGTATCTGTTGTAAAAATGTATCTGTTGCTAAAATGTATCTGTTGCTAACATGTATATGTTGCTAAAAAGTATCTGTTGTTAAAATGTATCTGTTGTATAATGTATCTGTTGTTAAATGTATTTGTTGTTAACATGTATCTGTTGTTAAAATGAATCTGTTGTTAAAATGTATCTGTTGTTAAAATATATCTGTTGCTAAAATGTATCTTTTGGTAAAATTTATCTGTTGTAAAAATGTATCTGTTGCAAAAATGTATCTGCTGTTTAAATATATTTGTTGCTAAAATGTATCTTTTGTTAAAATGTATCTGTTGCTAAAATGTATCTGTTGTTAAAATGTATCTGTTTTATAATGTATCTCTTGTTAAATGTATCTGTTGCTAAAATGTATCTTTTGCTAAAATGTATCTGTTGTTAAAATGTATCTGTTGTTAAAATATATCTGTTGCTAAAATGTATCTTTTGCTAAAATGTATCTGTTGTTAAAATGTATCTGTTGTAAAAATGTATCTGTTGTATAATATATCTGTTGTAAAATGTATCTGTTGTAAAAATGTATCTGTTGCTAAAATGTATCTACTGTTAAAATATATCTACTGTTAAAATATATCTGCTGTTAAAATTCTACAACAAATGCCTTAATGAATCTTGCTTTCCGAGCTGCTGGAAAACTGCTTCTGTGGTACCAGTATTCAAGAATTCTGGCGAAAGAACTGACCCATTAAATTATCGCCCTATTAGCCTCCTCCCACTTTTTGCCAAAATATTTGAGATCTTAATTAACCATGCTCTAGTCCAGCACCTTACAGATGCTAAACTTCTGACCGACCATCAATATGGATTTAGACAAGCCCGTTCCACGGCAGACATCCTCACTGTAATCTCTGAACGCATATACCATTCACTGGACAAAGCGGGAGAGGGCAGAGCGGTAGCTCTAGATATATCTAAGGCTTTTGACAGGGTATGGCATGAGGGTCTCCTCAGGAAGATTAGATCTTACGGTATCACTGGTAGAATACTTAACATAATTAAATCCTTCTTAGATAAGAGAAAAATCCAGGTTGTCCTCGACGGTCGTACGTCTAAACAATATAATATAAATTCCGGAGTGCCCCAGGGATCTATCCTTGGTCCTCTGCTGTTCCTGATATTCATAAATGACCTCCCCGATAAAATTGCCTCTGAGATGGGTATATATGCTGATGACACCACACTCTATAGCAGGCACGACAGGAAAACAAATGAACATATATCTAAAGTAATGGCAGAAACACTAGAGGATGACCTCAAATCAGTAGTGGAATGGGGACAAAAATGGATGGTAACGTTCAATGCCACCAAGACAAAACTGGTTTCATTCAATAATTACAGGAAACCTTCTCTACCACCTATAGCAATGGCCAACAACTCTTTAGCTGAGAGTACGTCTTTCAAGCTCCTTGGCCTAACGTTCACAGGAAACATGAGCTGGAACAATTACATCGAGGGCATTGCCAGGGCCGCTGCGAGGAAGGTGGGCTCTCTCTACCGTGCTAGAAAACTTCTAACACCCGAAAGTATCCTGTACCTCTATAAGGCCACTATTCGCCCATGTATGGAGTATTGCTGTCATATTTGGGCCGGTGCATCGGCTACTAGTCTCTCTCTCCTTGACAGGGTTCAAAAGAGAGTCGCAAATCTGATAGGCCCTAAACTGGCATCAAAACTTCAGCCTCTGTCCCATCGTCGAAACGTTGCATCCCTCTGCCTGTTCTACAAGTATTATAATGGTGAATGCTCTGAAGAACTGCAAGCACTTGTGCCCCCACGACGTGAACACCCTCGACAGACCCGACAAGCTGCAAAATCCCACCCCCACACTGTAGAGATCCCTAGATGTAAAAGATCGTTCTACTCCAGTAGTTTCTTCCCCAGAACTGCTAGACTTTGGAATTCCATTCCAGGTCACTGCTTCCCCAACTGTACTGACATGCATAAGTTCAAGTGCAACGTGAACCAACATCTCGCTGCCCTAATCCCTACATAGTGCCCCAGTAGATGTTTCCCCTGATAGTAGCCCCCTACACCAAAGTGGCAATGTGCCTTGTTTGGGGTGAAAATATAATTAAAAAAAAAAAAAAAAAAAAAAAAATGTATCTTTTGTTAAAATGTATCTGTTGTTAAAATGTATCTGTTGTTAAAATGTATCTGTTGTTAAAATGTACCTGCTGTAAAATGTATCTGTTGCTAAAATGTATCTTTGCTGAAATGTATATGTTGCTAAAATATATTTGTTGTTAAAATATATCTGTTGCTGAAATGAATCTGTTGTTAAAATGTATATGGTGCTAAAATGTATCAGTTGTTAAAATGTATCTGTTGCTAAAATGTATCGGTTGCTAAATGTATCTGTTGTTAAAATGTATCTGTTGCTAAAATGTATATGTTGTTAAAATGTATATCTAGTTAAAATATATCTGTTGTTAAAATGTATTGTTCTTAAAATGTATCTGTTGTTAAAATGTATCTGTTGCTAAAATGTATCTGTTGTTAAAATGTATCTGTTGTTAAAATATATCTTTTGCTGTAATGTATATGTTGCTAAAATGAATCTGTTGTTAAAATGTATACGGTGCTAAAATGTATCTGTTGTTAAAATGTATCTGTTGCTAAAATGTATCTGTTGTCAAAATGAATCTGTTGCTAAAATGTATACGTTGTTAAAATGTATATGTTGCTGAAATGTATCTGTTGTTAAAATATATCTGTTGCTAAAATGTATCTGTTGTTAAAATGTATCTGTTGCTAACATGTATATGTTGCTAAAAAGTATCTGTTGTTAAAATGTATCTGTTGTATAATGTATCTGTTGTTAAATGTATTTGTTGTTAACATGTATCTGTTGTTAAAATGTATCTATTGTTAAAATGTATCTGCTGTTAAAATATATCTGTTGCTAAAATGTATCTTTTGGTAAAATTTATCTGTTGTAAAAATGTATCTGTTGCAATAATGTATCTGCTGTTTAAATATATTTGTTGCTAAAATGTATCTTTTGTTAAAATATATCTATGGTTAAAATGTATCTTTAGTTAAAATGTATCTGCTGTTAAAATGTACCTGTTGTAAAAATATCTGTTGTTAAAATGTATCTGTAGTTAAAATATATCTGTTGTTAAAATGTATTGTTGTTTATTGTTGTTGTTAAATATGTATCTGTTGGTAAAATGTATCTGTTGTTAAAATGTCTCTGTTGTTAAATGTATCTGCTGTTAAAATGTATCTGTTGTTAAAATGAATCTGTGACTAAAATATATATGTTGTTAAAATGTATATGTTGCTAAAATGTATCTGTTGTTAAAATATATCTGTTGATAAAATGTATTTGTTGTAAAAATGTTTCTGTTGTTAAAATGTATCTGTTGCTAAAATGTATCTTATTCTAAAATGTATCTGCTGTTAAAATATATCTGTTGTTAAAATGTATCTGTTGCTAAAATGCATCTTTTGCTAAAATGTATCCGTTGTTAAATGTATCTGTTGCTAAAATGTACCTGTTGTTAAAATGTATCTGTTGTTAAAATGTATCTGTTGTTAAAATGAATCTGTTACTAAAATATTTCTGTTGTTAAAATGTACATGTTGCTAAAATTTATTTGTTGTAAAAATGTATCTGTTGTTAAAATGTATCTGTATTCAAAATGTATCTGTTGTAAAAATGTATCTGTTGCTAAAATGTATCTTGTGTTAAAATGTATCTGTTGTTAAAATGTATCTGTAGTTAAAATGTATCTGTTGTTAAAATGTATTGTTTGTAAAATGTATCTGTTGCTAAAATGTATCTGTTGTTAAAATGTATCTGTTGTTAAAATGCATCTATTGCTAAAATGTATCTTTTGCTAACATGTATCTGTTGTTAAATGCATCAGTTGTGTAAATGTATCTGTTGTTAAATGTATCTGTTGTAAAAATGTATCTGTTGTTTAAATGTATCTTTTGCTAAAATGAATCTGTTGTTAAAATGTATCTGTTGTTAAATGTATCTGTTGCTAAAATATATCTGTTGTTAAATGTATCTGTTGCTAAAATGTATCTGTTGTTAAATGTATTTGTTGCTACCATGTATCTGTTATTAAAATTTATTTGTTGTTAAAATGTATCTGTTGTTTAAATGTATCAGTTTTTAAAATGTATCTGCTGCTAAAATGTATCTATTGTTAAAATGTATTTGTTGTAAATGTATTTGTTGTTAAAATGTATCTGTGGTTAAAATGTATCTGTTGTCATAATTTTGATACCACCAGATATTACACGAGTTAGACACACGTACGTAATATATATCCGTCCATGCCATGTGGAATCCTCGATAATACTTATCCTTCTAGTGCCGTATACATACGGTCATATAGATCCCTCCACAGCGCAACACTCTTACAAAAACACTTATTCTCGAAATACGACGAACATTACAAAATGTAAACATATATAAAACGAATGCATACAACAAACGTATATACAAATAAAATATAAAAATAAAAATGTACAAATAAAAATATAAAAATAAAAATATAAAAATGAAAATATAAAAAACGAATATATACAAATAAAAATATACAAATAAAAATATACAAATAAAAATATAAAAATAAAAATATAAAAACAATTATATACAAACGAACTAACGTATATACAAATAAAAATATAAAAAACGTACATATACTACGAGATGTTCCAAAAGTAACGTCTCCTATTTTTTATTCAATCCGAATCGATCAGAAATAATTGCAAATTGCATTGTTAGGATGAATAAACTTATGCATTCATGGCCTGAAAGTTTCATTTCTCTGTTGCAGATATTGACAGTTATACTTTAAGAAAGCGGCCTTTGTTATCGACGTTAGTCAGAAGCAGGGATGCATCATTGAATTCTTCCATACTGAAAAAAAAAATGAACCAATCAATATCCACCGGTGCCTGTGGAACGTTTACTATAACGGAACTAGCTACACCAGTGACACTCCGTCCAAGCGATAATGTTAAATTTACGAAGGCGATGCAGTTGATATCAGCACAGTTAGGTGATGGGTTCGTCGATTTCAGAATGGTGCCAGAAATGTAAATGACAACCATGCTCCGGACGTTTATAATCGCGGAATCACGAGAAGCTGTCAAAAGCGCATTGAGAATGGTGGTAACTATGTAGAAAAATAAATTCTGGGGCACAAAAAGCCACTCGTTTTAATGGCACGACTCCCGTCTTCATAACTCTTCAACTAAGTTTTTTAAGTTGAAAAATAAGTCTTAGTCTTGGAACACACTATCATCTTTATTTTCGGTTGTGTTTTTCTTCGTCTTTTCTTTGTATACATTTGCATTTTTATAATATTTACATTTACCGTTTACAACGCATTGTATTAGCCTTCAATTTAAAACACATAATGTTTCAATGCATGTCTGTTTTAGATTCTGAGCCGGTTTATCTGGACGTGTTCAGGGCAGTAACTCATGCTCATCTAGAAATCAGTTCGAACCATAAAGTCACATACATAAAATGGCTACTTCCGTCTCGAGTTTCACTAATTTCTTGGCAAACATATCTGGTTTCGCCTGATCTTTTTTCGTTTCATTTTAGTCCTTTCTTCTTGGATGTGCTTACTCGTAAGAAATAAATAGGTGTGAAATCAGATGATCCGAATATCAGGTATCAAACTGTGGGCGTTCGTCGTTTGAAACGTTGGTGTTGGAAGGTCACGTTTGGCCGCTTTACTTGGCGTCCACTGGTAATTAACATTTCCGCCTCGATAATCGAGCGTCTATCCCGGAACCTGTTCACAAGGTTTAACCCCTTCATGGTATTTACCCTTCGCAGACATAGCTCGGCCATAAATTGGGACACCTGCTGTATAGCGATGAAAGATACAACTTCCACTCCTTAGATGCGCCTGAGGTTTTATACGCGAGGTTTTGTCCGTCGGTTCGTTGGCATGTAACGCTTAATTTTTAAATATCATTTTCAATGGTCTGTCATAGATTAGTTTTAAATTAGCATTTTTGATGGTCTGTCATGTGCAAATTTTAAATATCATTTTAGTTGTCGGTTACGCTTAGGTTTTAAATATGATTCTGTCACGCATAAGCTTTAGATATAATTTCCGATTGTTTACCATGCTTAAGTTTTAAATAATATTTTTATCGGTCTGTTACGTTTTTTTTTTATATAAGTTTTGATAATGTGTTATATTTCAAATATTACTTTCGTTGGTCTGTCACGGTTAAATCTTTACTATCATTTATAATGATCTGTCACGCTGACGTTTCAATTAAAAGTTTCGTAGTGAAACGCACAGATTAACCCAAAGTGTCATATTTTTAATGTTTACATTTCTATAAAAAATAAGTATTCAACTGTCAGTTTAAATCTTAAGCAAAACTTTCTTATAGATACGTCCCATTCGGTTTATCGTCAAGTCTTTTTATCTGTCACGCTTTATTTTGAAAGCATCTTCATGACTAAATGTCCAGAGTAATCGGACGCATCATATTGTAAACTAGGTGCGTCTATTCAGCTATATGAAAGGTACTGTCCGTCGTTCATCTATTAAACTTTTGTTTTAAATATAAATTTCTTCGATTTGTTACGTTTTAATTTTGCAATAGCATTTTAGATATACATCCATTCTCTAATAGAAAGATTCTCTATTCATCCATCTGTTGTTTGTCACGCTTAATTTTTGAAATAAAATTTCCATGCGCTTATAGAGCAGATTGAACGTTCACGTCTGATTCTAGATGCATTCAAACATCCTCCTAGGAAGCACTGTTCCTCTGTTGGTTTGTCACACTTAAATTTTATATAGCATTTTATAGACGCGCTTACTGTCTATCCGTTCGTCGGGCAATCCTTTGGTATGTCACGCGTAGGCATCTTTCGGTAGTTTACAGTAAGCAGTCGAAAAAAAAAAAAAGATGCGAACACTGCTAAACGATAAATTATTAAAAAAGCTGAAAACAAAACTTTAACACAAAAAATATGAATTACTGTAAGTTTGATTATACGAAGGGTGCTCCAAAAGTAAATGGTACCACTCACGTCTTTGTAACTCTTCAACTTTTTTTAGTTAAAAAAATAAGAAGCTTACTTTTTAAAACGACCATCGTGGTAATTCTACGTATCATAGCTCTACGCATATTAAATTTCCTGTGCAATCTTCGGCCAATATTACGCAATTAAGATTTCTCCGTAGATGTATGAAATGTTTGATGCCAAGTAATAAATATAGTTATGCCGCATACACTTGAAAAACTTTGAAATTATGATTTTATCTTGTTAGTCAAATAAAGAAACATTAAAAAAATATTTTTCTTTGGTTTGCTTCCTTTAAGAACGTCAGAATTCATAAAATTATTCTTCGGGGAAAACAAAATGGCTTAGGGTTTGATCAATGATGCGAAGGAAAAAGGATATTTGCTTAAATTTCCACTGACAGAAACTCGGTGCAATTTTAATTCGCCTTTCACAGCCAACGATGCCGTAACGACGACATTCGAAGCAAGTCCTTTTCTATTTTTTCTTCCCTTTATTATTCAATTTTATTTAGATAACATTGTATTTTCCTCTTTATTTTCGTCATCCAGTTTTCATTTAAACTGCGTTTATTTGTTTTCTTTATTATTTTTTCATTTTTTTATTCATTAATTCGTTTCCTTTTTTTCATTTCATTCATCTTTCTTTTTCTTACTCTGTATTCATTGATTTCATGAATTAATTATATTTCCGATATTCATTTTCAATATATATATATATATATATATATATATATATATATATATATATAATATTAAGCTCAACGTTTGTGTGTGTGTCTGGTCACGAATAGGCTCCTATATGGTTCACAATTATAGAAAACTGATCACATATAAGCTTGTGTGATAATATAACTTCTCAAATGCAATTGCGATGTTAGACTGTGTAAGGTGTTAACTTTGGTTAAAATCGCCTGTTTTTTCATCAGATTATTTTGATTATCGATATTTATCGAAGACATTCCGACATCTAAACCTATCTAAGAACACTGCCAAGCACATAAACTACCTTCGTATGAAATTTCATAAAAATCGACCAGGCCGTTTTCGAGTCCATAGGGAACGAACTCAGAGACACACAAACACACAAAGTTCCTTTTATATAATAGTAGAACGTTCAATATATATATATATATGTATATACGACGGGCGTGCAATAAGTAATGCCCCTCATCCACTTCCCATAGCAGTAGAGCAACGAAACTTGGCACAGTTATTAGTCTTTCTCTACATAGGAATCACCCGGAGTTATGCTTTCTCCCATCGTTTGATGCAGCTCTGGAGATCGTTTTTGTAGAACACCCCAGGTTGGTCCTCCAACCACAACATGACTTCAGAAATCAAGGCTGCATCATCTGGGAAACGCTTTCCTTTCAAAAACAACTTCATGGTTGGGAAGAGGTGAAAGTTAGAGGGTGCAAGGTCAGGAAAGTAGGGAGGATGGGGGAGGATTTCATAACCACACGCCCGTGCTTCTGATCCGGCGACATGCGAGTTGTGGACCGGGGCGTTCTCCTGTAGGAGGAGGGTACCTTTGCTGATCTTGCCCCGCCTCTTGATTTTGATAGCTTTCCTTAATTTCCTCAAAAGTGAAGCATAATAGGCTCCTGTAATTGTGGTACCCTTTGCCAGGAAATCTATCACTACACCGTCCTGGTCCCAAAAGACTGTAAGCATGACCTTGCCAGCGGAGAGCTGCACCCTTGCTTTCTTTGGAGGTGGTGAGTTCAAGTGCCTCCACTGCATTGGCGGGACTTTGATCTCTGGATCATAGTGATGGACCCAGGTTTCATCCTGTGTTTCCTGTGTGTGATCTTTTGAAAAACTTTGACTAATCTTCTTGGCACATCTCCAAATTCATCCTCGACACTCAACGCGGTCTCGCTTCTGGAATGGTGTGAGTAACCTGGGAATCCATCTGACAGACACCTTATGCATATGCAATTGGTCATGAATGATAGTTTCCACCGACCCTGTACTAATCTTGACATCTTGGGCTATTTGACGAATAGTAATGCGCCGATCTTCCAAAATGGCAGCCTCAACTTGACGTACAGATGCGTCATCAATGGCAGAAGGGGGGCGACCAGGTCTGGGAGCTGTTTCCACAGACTTCTGGCCATGTTTGAATTCAGGATGCCAGCGTTTTACAAGATTATATGATGGGGTATTATCACCATAAGTTTCTTTCATTTCATCAAATGTCTCCTGTGGTGTGCGTTCTTTCAAATACAAACACCGGATCATTGCTCGACATTCAACAGGCTCCATTTCACACCTGACTCAGTGCAAACACCTGTAAAAAAAAGAAACCACAATTAGTTCAGAGCTGTAATTTGCCACATAACCCGTAGAGATAGAAATCATTTAATTTGCAAAATTTCAGCTAGATCAGACAACTGGAAGTGGGTCAGGGGCATTACTTATTGCACGCCCCTCGTGCATATATATATATATATATATATATATATATATATATATATATATATATATATATATAAAAGGCACTGTCTGTCTGTCTCTATATTTTCAAACACTATCTCTACCGAAACTAAAAGTCGCAGAACAACGCTATGAGCCTTATATTATTGAACTTTTATGGACCATTTTGTTGTTTTTATATAATAAAATATACGAAATCTGGACAAATTAAAATTAAGAGTATTTTATGACCGGGCAAAGCCGTTCGCCCTCTTTCATATATATGTAAAGGATATTACAATCTTTAAACCTTTAATTATATTAAGCCTATATATTAAATTTATTTTACTTTATAAACAAATTAGGAAAAAATATTTATTTATTTTTAATTTTATACATTAGAAAAATATACGTACTTTTACTAGCTCTGTCAGCATTTAAAATGGCGCTGATTTTTGAAAATTAACGGTAACTAATTTCTTATCAACAAAGATATATAATTATTTGCGAGTTTCTTCTTTTTTACAAGATATATAACGTTGTACTTTATTTGAATGATAAAAAGCGGACCACTTTTCATTTTTTGTTTCATTTTATTTCAGACAAATCACATACCAGGACTTTAACACTCATAGGTTAAAAAAGACTAATTATAGAAACACACACCTGTTAAATAGATATCCGAATACACACACACACACACACACACACACACACACACACACACACACACACACACATATATATAAAGAGAGAGAGAGAGAGAGGGAGAAAGAGAGAAAGAGAGATATAGATATGCAAGACAAACATATATACGCTCGTTATACAGCTACACTGTTTATATACACTCCCAGTATACTACATACACCCGTTTGGTGTCGTTTGAAAACCCCTTTATATTAAATATCCCGTTTTGATACTCCCACTATTCAACATGTTGTCCTTGCACTAAAAGATAAACATCGTGGTTTATCATGGATGCCATAAATGAAATTTCGTTTATTATTAATATTGTGAATAATTTGAAAACCATTTTTACATATTTATTCAAATAAAAACAAACAGAAACTAAACCATCAGTGGCAATTACATATATATATATATATATATATATATATATATATATATATATATATATATATATATATATATATATATGTATATATATATATATAAATAAAAAAAAAATAAAAATTACAATAAGTTTACCAAGGTAATCAAAATGGTAAACATAAAATATATTATAAATATTAAAGAGTTAATATTTACAAGTAAAGTAATCTCAACCAGATGTAAAAGCTCAATAAAAGCGAAAAGGAAATAGAGCTTATAATATGAACAAATGATTAATAAAACATGTTAAAAGACATCTTGAAAAAGAGTTAAAAACATATTTAATTTTAAAAAGGAAGCACAAGATAAGTGGATAGTCCTTAATCCGCGGAGTTTCGAAGAAATACTCTCCTTCTCATCAGAGGGCAGGAATTAGCAAAATGCGGGATCGGATTTTGCATGTAAAAGTATTTAATGAAACTACAAGTAAGTCACAGATCTAACTTGGTTACAAAAAAAAGGTGAGGTAAGGGGAATAGGAGCTAAAAGAAAAATGATAAAAAGATTTCACATGAATGGATAGTCCGGTGAAGGGTAAAAAAATCCAAGAATGGTAAAATCCAAAACGGTTGAATAAAAAATTTCCAATTCAATGGGTAAGTTCCGCATGGTCCAAAATGATCCAAAAGGCAGAGTTCCTTGGAAAAAAATCGCCAATGGAATGAATTCCAAATCATTAAAAGAAAAAAAGCACTGAAGAGAATATTTAAAACACGTCTGTCAAGGATAGATAGATATTCATTCATTCACACTGAAAAAGACAGAATGATCGGCCGAAAATAATGTGCTTTTGAAAGAAACATTCTCGTTTTCTTTCGAAAGACTTTTTGTATTCCTACACGTCAACACATAAGAAATAAATACAGAAAAGATATAAACATTTATATATTTTTCGTATTTACTTTTATCCACCACACACACACACACACACACATACACACACATTTAAGTTATGGCACACACACACATTTAATATATGTCAATTAAGCTACACAAAATATTCCGCGTTTCAGTCTTGTGAGATTTCGTCAGGCTTATATCTTTATAAGTAAAGGAATAAGCCTGACGAATTCTGACGGGAATGAAAGGCGGAATATTCTGTGTAGCTTAATGGCCATATATATATTTCATTACTATTTAGCTCTACCTATGTATTGAGCACTGCTTAAGCAAATACTGAAAATATATTATAAAATTATAATCTACATGTATATTAATTTATGTGATTAAATGAACTACTCATCGATTATATATATAAATCCGTAATCCTGCCTGTTTGTTTGTTTGTTCACTATTTGATTAATATATACAAAACTTCCTGCTGAAAACGGTTATCTATATAAATTGTATTTACTATAAGATTTTCTATATAAATAAATAAATAGCATTACGATCAATATATATACACTATATTGAAGGCAATGTACATAATAGAACTAATCTAATTTGCATATTATATTAAAGAAAATCTTTTTAAATAATTCGCTCAATTAAAATTACTGATTATAGTAATGTAATTGATGTAATTGTTCTATTTAAGAGTATTATTTAAAGTTAATTTATTTAAATTATTTTAATTCAAGTTATTTTTTACTTTTTGCTAAACTGGCACATTTTAAGTAATTTTCACTGATATTTCACTCCCGGTTATGAACGGATATAGTTTTTAACCAAATCGAGAGATATGGTGATAAAATGATTTGTTTTAATTGTTTATTTTCTATAAATGTAAAAGTTACAAATATTGATAAAAATATAAATAATTAGGCTAAGGATAATTTTATTTTTCGACGAAATATTTTAAATCGTTAGTCCTCTATTAAAGTCTCGGCTATAAATGTCGATTCATTGTAAGGTGTGAGCACGTTTACCAAAAGGTTCAAATTTATTTCCTACGGACGATTTTAAAATCATTTTTCAACTATTCACTTGACTGTCTGAATTTTATTATAGTTTCCATAATACTTTGAAAAAGAAACAAGGTAAAGTAATGCTTTTTATATCAGATATATTCCTACGCGTTTTTTTTCACTTTTTTTTCTTCGATTTTCTTTTGAGAAAGATCTTATGTTTTCCTGTCTGGGTAATTGATTTAGTTGATAATATATATTTGTGTGGGGGAGTTTCGACGTAATTATGGTTTTTTTTTCGGGGGGAGGGCGGTGTCGCTTTATGTCTCAGCGTCACTCAAAGAAAAATAATTGCAGAAGTACAAAAATGCGGGTGTTTTTATCTGTTTAGTACTTCTGCAGTTTACGAACCGTGCTATTTTTTTAGATATGATTTACAAGTGTAATTCAATTTTTGCCGTATCTTTTGTTTATTAAATTTTTATGTGAAAGTCCTTCCTTTATTAAAAATGGGGTACTTCTTATACACACAACCAAGCATAGTTTATCCGCAAAAATCCTAATTTACATTTTTGGGAGCAACACAAACTGAAAACGGACCTGTACAGTTTTTTTTCTACGTAATGTAGAACTTTCGTTTACATTTTTACCAGTGGTACAAGAAATGTATTTTACCCAGAAGTTTTGGTTTCGAACCTGTAATTACATAAATATTAAAAGAATGCCAATTAGTATTGTGTAATACAAATATATCCGTAGCAAAGCTCGGATAAATCGGCTAGTATATATATATATATATATATATATATATATATATATATATATATATATATATATATATATATATATATATGTACACTATTTTTATATATTTATTCAAATAAAATAATAGCAATTTTTACCTGTTTAATCAAATAAAAACAATCAAAAATTAAGCAACTATATATATATATATATATATAAATATATATATATATATTGTATATGTTTATTTATAATATATTGTATATATACTATGGAAATCAACAAAGAAAGAAAGTGGCGATATAAAATATATACTAATATAAAAATATTTATTAATTAATTCAATAAGGGTGATACATAAATTAGCGGTGTAGGTAAGTGAAAACTCTTTATACCATTGTAATTCGAGGCATAATGCTTCT